>NW_011334509.1:2968-3278 GCF_000735185.1 Notothenia coriiceps
CTTCCTAGCCGGAGATATGGCCGCATTTTTTCAATAAACTTCCGTTGGTTCGCTTAAAAACAAATATCGCAAATCGAATCGCAATATCTGTCAGAAAAATCGCAATGAGATTATTTCCCCAAATCATGCAGCAGAGCTCTCAAGTCTCACGCATTTGGCGTGAGACACACGCATTTCACTCGACTCACACGCTCACACGCCACACCTTGTATTTCTCACGCAGAGATTTCTTTCCAGGGTACCGCCCACCAAGTTGCGCCGCAATTTTGTAAACAAACTAGGCTTGTTTGAGACGCGTGCACTCCACTAG
>NW_011334509.1:3351-5360 GCF_000735185.1 Notothenia coriiceps
AATTTCATTGTCAATTCCTATATTCCTAGACAGGGCGATCAATATTCAGTTTCTCACCATCCCAAAAATGCTGTGCCATAACATAGCATAGCATTGGATCGCATAGCATAGCATAACATAGCATAGCATAACATAGCATAGCATAAAATAGGATCGCAAATCACAGCATAACCAAACATAATATATAATGCATAACATAGCATAATGTAACAGAACACAACATAGCAAAAGATGAAGACCTAAATCCAGCCAATGTTTACCGACATAATAAACAAAGTATTTGAATGCTAACAATAATAGGCTGATTTTGTCATAATACAATATACAGTAGCTGTGTGTGTGTGTGTGTGTGTGTGTGTGTGTGTGTGTGTGTGTTTGCAATATGCAGACATATGAAGAGGCATCTCCTACAATAAAAGACAGGATGTGAGTGTGTGTACAATAATTCATAAATTGCATGTGGCTCATAAAAATCACAAGCTGTTCAATCAAGACACCCCCATGCAATCTTTCTACATACACACACCGTATGGATATTATTGAAAAACACGCACACATACAGTACACCAATGCACACACCCACACACAAGTACATGAACATGAAACGATTCCATACACACACACACACTCCTTTATTTGTTTCATCTCAGTTCAACAGATGACGATGCAAACAAGAAAAGGGAAATTACCAAACAGTGCTTCTGTCTGGAGGAGAGTCTGAGCTTTACTCTTTAATAATCCAAATAATACTTATGTTTCTATTGTTTTTTGTCTTTTTGAAGTCTCCTAAACTAAGGAAACCTGAAGTACTGGAACATTTCTGATATTTCCTGAGTTATATTTGTTCTTACATTTGTTCATCATGGACATCTGGTAACAATTAAAGAGGAAATCAAACCAATATGAAACAAAAACAGATACATTTGATTTTGTTCTGCTAAAAAAATACAAATACAAAATATATAAATATGACATTCACACACAAACAAACACATACACTGAGATGTGTCTTGTTAATCTGTTCAATATGTAATGTAGACATTCATGAGATGATACAATACACAGACGTACACTTCAGGCAAACACACTGAAAGCCCCGAACCAAATAAAAGACAAACTCACAGGGATGAACAAAAAGGGTGAAGTGTTTACAGCTTAGTTTGTTTTTCAAAAAGATTAGGGAGAAAAATACCGACCCGATTTTCATGAAACTTCATGAAAATGTTGAACATGATCCAAGGAAGGAACCATTACATTATAGTGAGGATTGGAGTCATGGGGCAAACACAAATGTACACTTTTGTTAAATCGTATTAATCTGTCTGTGCCTTTCACACACTGTCACACATGTGTGGAGGATGAGTCAGCAGAAAGCGTCGCCCGCTGACCCCTCCTGTATCTCCACATGTGGATCCTGGTTCTTCTTCTCTTCATCTTTAAACCGCAGCAGCCTCTTCCTGCAGACGTCCACATGTCGTACAAACTGCTGCTGCTGTTACTGCGCCATGTTGACCCGGTCACTGGGGAGGTGTTTTATACGGTTACTGGAACACAGGAGGAGTGTGTGTGTGTGTGTGTGTGTGTGTGTGTGTGTGTGTGTGTGTGTGTGTGTGTGTGTGTGTGTGTGTGTGTGTGTGTGTGTGTGTGTGTGTGTGTGTGTGTGTGTGTAGTGTAGTAGTAGTAGTAGTAGTAGTAGTAGTAGTAGTAGTAGTAGTAGTAGTAGTAGTAGTAGTAGTAGTAGTAGTAGTAGTAGTAGTAGTAGTATAGTAGTAGTAGTAGTAGTAGTAGTAGTAGTAGTAGTAGTAGTACGTACGTAGTATAGTAGTAGTAGTACGTAGTAGTAGTAGTAGTAGTAGTAGTAGTAGTAGTAGTAGTAGTAGTAGTACGTACGTACGTACGTACGTACGTACGTACGTACGTACGTACGTACGTACGTACGTACGTACGTACTACGTACGTACGTACGTACGTACGTACGTACGTACGTACGTACGTAGTAGAGAGAGAGA
>NW_011334510.1:0-2970 GCF_000735185.1 Notothenia coriiceps
GTTGCAGTCGGGAAGAAAAGCAATGTGGCACCTCCCCGCTGATTTTCCTTCTGGCAGAATCTACACAACACATCAGCCCCATTGAACAGCCTATCATGCCAGCCTATACAACACATGAGGAGCAGAGTTTTACTCTGTGTGTGTTGTAACTTGCATATATATTTATTCCACTTGACGCACACACACGCATGGCGTAATCTCCACTGGGGACAGGGGGGACATGTCCCCCGCACTTTTCGAAATCCCGTTTGTGTCCTCCCACTTTACAAATATGTTAATTATTATTTTTTAACGCAACCCGTCATCGCCAAGGAGGAGCACACAGCCCCTGTGAGCTAGCGAGAGAGCTAGGGAGAGCGAGCGAGCGAGCGAGAGAGCTAGGGAGAGCACACTTTTATCTATTTAATATAGATAAAGTAAGAAGTCATTCCAGTGTGTACTATAGGAGAGTACAAAAAACAGTTTAAAAGGGGAGTGATTAGTAAAATATGCATAAATAAAAAGAAAGAATGCTAATTAGGTAACATAAGATAAGAATAAACCAGTTTAAATGATTTGTTATTGGTTGTGATAATATTCTAAAGATGATTGGAGTATTGAAAAGTATACAGCTCCCTTTCATATGAGTGTTGAGAGCTGTATCCATAAATTCATTTTGTACTCAAAGTGCAGCAGATTGGTGCATTTCACTTCAACATTTAAAAAAAAATCTTTTAGAGGAGGTGAGGACCCCCCTAGAAGATGTGAGATCCCCCCTGAAGGATGTGAGGCCCCCCCTAGAGGATGTGATGTCCACCCTCAAATAAAGCAGGTTAAAATGATTAAATTGCATACATTTTCTTTTAGTAAACACTGAAAACGGGTCCCACAGACCCAAACAGCACACAAAGGTTAAAGGTAAGCATATAATATATAAATATATACACTGCAAAAAACAAAAAAAAAGAGGAGTAAAAGTAGCCCCCGACTTGCTTTATTTTTTGAAAGTAATGAGAAATTAATCGTGGTTGTTGTGTGCAGCGGTGTTGTACCTCCCCCGACGTCGCGTCAGACATTGGACCCGCTGAGGATGCAATGGAGCCGTGACGCCGACAGTTGGTTTTGGCTGTCTGGAAAGGGACGACTCTCGTTTTCGTTGTAAAGACTACCAAGATTTCTCGAAAAGAAGAAAATATTATGTGAGATAGTCTCAGACTTATAGATCATTATTCTTTATCAATATACAAGGTGACACAAGTGTCTAATAAGAGTATCACAGCCACACAAAAACGACTATACTCACCTCTTTCCGCAAGTGGGCCTGTTCGTTGAGCCTGTTTGTGTATGTTCGTGTAGTAGTGTGTGTGTGTGGTGTCGATATGCCTCAATGTATGTTGGTCCTTTTGTGGGTGATGGAAGTTTCTCATTTTTTGTTAACGTCTAGACGAGATCGACACCTAGTCCCCGACAATTAATATGTTATGGATTACACCATTAATAACCTGTCACTCACTAAATTGTGATGTTGTTGTTACAGTCAATAAAATCGTAAGTCACGCAGGTCCATCAAGGTGAGAGTTGGGTCTGTCCGAAATTGTAACGGTCTGTAGTGCTTAGTCTGGAGTGATTTGTGTAGTGTAGTTGTGTACGGTGCAACACACACATACTTCCCGCCACCACACCAGACGTTCCGGTAGTGTGTCGTAGGACTAGACGACAGGTTGTGAGGACGCACTAGTTGTGCAGATAATGGTAGCTGCGTCGAGAAGTCTACGAAGTTTTATGTTGCTTTTTAGTGGGTTTTAGATAGTAGTCAATAAAAAGTTTTTTTATTGCTATATATTGTTGTTTTGACTGTCTTTGTGTATAATAAAACAGTCGGTGTACACAGCTTGAAGTGCCACAGAAAGGTTTCTCCGTGTCGTTCTCTTTCGTTAGTTGAACCGTTTCCAAATTTCATCCCTAGAGTTTATGTATAACGTGGTAACCTACATGAAAGCGTGTAATCCTTCCTCATTTGTTCTTGTTAAGGGAGGCGATGGATTTTCAGTATAGTTTTTCCACGTATCGACAGGTAAGACTAGACAGTGAAAAATAGACTTACTGATATAAGGGATCAAGTCATAGTTAGCCGTACCTAGACGAGTCCGCACTGTTGACGTAACGAAGTTGAGATACCCTTGCTTGGTCACAAATATACAACCTTTGAAGGTATTACTGGGTTTGACTGTAACATCTTCGTCAGGGGTGAGTGTGTCCCTTAATAGTTTTATTCGAAAGACCTCGTCAAAGGACCTACGGAGAAACTAGAGGAGTAAACCCAAAACTCCTGGGGTTTTATACGAGAGTTTGTTTGGACAAAGGTCGGTTCAGTCCTCACCGTCGTCGTCAGACTAAACTGAAACTGACCGACCACGTTCGAGTTGTCAGTCTAACGACAAGAGTTCCCCGTACCTCGGGTTTTGCTCGATTGTCACTCTCCTAAAACTTTTACTAGGTAGTCCACTTGTGTTGCTGCTGAGGTTTCCTACGATGTACAACTAGTCGAAGACGACCTACATGTCAGTTAACTTATCTGTTACCAAGTTTTACCTTTTCGTTCCTTAACCCTTTACTTTGTGATAAATTAATATCGTGTGTACATTACAAATCGACGTAAATGAGATAGGATCAAGAACCTCGTGACCCCTTGATTAGCATGTCGAGTTACCTCCCCTCGTCGTCTCCATTAGCCCAAGGAACGAGTTTCCGTGGTGCCGTCACGGGTCTCGACTAACCCTGGGGAGAAATTCACGGTCAGGTGCGAGGGATGGACACCGTTGGATAGATCAATGTTTCGAATCGACTCTGGACTCGATTACGATTGTTGTTGTGAAAGATTGTCTAATACTTCTTTTCATCGAAGATTGAGCTTTATTAGTAGCGTGTTCTAATGAGTGAGTAAGTTGTGTGGATATCTATAGATCTCGTCCCCCAGTGGTTGGAAAAAAT
>NW_011334510.1:3015-6373 GCF_000735185.1 Notothenia coriiceps
TTGGCCTTCCCCCGCGCCTTGCCGTGCGGGTTCATTTGCCCAGGTCCCACTGTGAACGAACGGGCTATACGATAGAGAAAAGTAGCAGATACAACCGTTTGCGTTCTCTTGTAAACAGCATCTGAGCATACAGCTTCAAGTGTGAGAGGGGGAGGAGAAGGGGGAGTATTTGGTGGCAGAGTACATGAGGCTTTATGGGTCACATGGTAGTGGCTGCATCGCAGTGCACCTGCTCGTAATGACGTAAATGCATCTGAAGCGCTGGTCAAGTGTGAGGTTGCACACAAGATCCTGTGAAGGTCTGGCGAGGTAAAGGGGTTGTAAAAATAAACATTAGTGGACCAGTTGTTTTAAAAATGTGGCATTAATGAAAGAGATCAGGACACTTTCTTGATGACTATATGGAATTCAAATGGCCGTTAATGCAACAAAGGTAAAATGTGTCAATATTGGGACGTTTGCGATAATTCCAAAACCTGAGGTTTGCATGTTAAAAATGCTATAAAATTGAATTATCTTTTCTTTAGGACAATGCTACATCCTTTCTCCAGGTTCATGAAAATGGAAATGTATAATCCTTCTGAAAGATAGAACGACAGACAAAATAAATAACAAGCTTAGATTGACAAGACATTTGCAGCGACAATGCTAGTAGCCAGAGGATGAATCTAGAATGTTCCCTATATTTTCCTCTAACACCCCCTGCAAGTGAAATGCTTTTCTTATGCAGTAAAATATAACAAAACCTAATTGGCGCATACAGTTGGGCAGACATTCATGGTTCCCAGAAGATGAACCCTAGTGCTACCATGCTAATTACTTCCATAAATTATTACAAAACATGAACATTTGAATCAATTAATTAACTTTTTTTTCTAATCCGAACCATGCTTTGTTGTGTTTCTGTTCTGTTTCAATGTACAATATTGACAGCATATTTTAAAACGGCAACCATAATCCCAGAGAAAATATGTTTCCCTCAAAGTTAATTAACAAGTCAATTAATGACTTCTTCTTGTTAGTTGATGATGTGCCTTTTTTCATTCTATTTTGTGTCATAATGGATGATGAATAAGTAATGTTGAAATCTAAAAATAGCCAGACACCTATGGCCCAATGCTCAGGCTCAATAGAGACACTATTTTAAAAAATGGTTCTATAAATAACTGCAGAATCCTAAGGAAATGAGTAGTGCAACAAAGTGACCTTAATATGCATTATGTAATGCTTTATTAGCTCTGCATTCCTGGTAACATTCCTGTATTCCAGTAACAGTTCTCACATGATACACATCTTATGACATGACTTGGTAGATCGGCACACTGAGTTAATTGTTTCAATGACACAGTGTTGCATTTAATATTCCAGCCTGGAGGTTTTCTTATATTAGCGAAGTGCTTAACCAATAGGCCTATATTGTAAATGGGTGAAGAGATTTGCCGGCATAAGTGAGCAGCTTAAAATGTTTGAGGGTGAAAACGCCACAGTACATGCATTCATTTTGACTCTTTTACTGCATGCCAACTGCCTGCAGCTCTTTATATGTGAATGAAGGCTGTGTAATACAGAGTTTTACCCGAATACAGGATCCACGGGATATTGTAAATGAACATTTCTATATTTCGCATCATAAGCACATTGTTTCACATACATATCTCATACATGTCAGTAAAGAGCAACGTAGCAAAAATGGCTCGGACACAGAGTTCCCGAGATCAGATCTGGTTACCATGATGAACGACACAGTAAACTAGTCCATCTCCAGCTGCTGACACATGTCCAAACATAGATACTGGTCTAAATCTTGTCCCTGAAAAACCTGTAAATTGGCAAGAGCCATTCGGCCATCATATACCAGAACATACTGAGGACAGAGCAGTGACGTGCGGTGAGGTTCATGGCTGGTGAGGCACTGACTCTTTCAGAGTCAGATTTACAAATATTATATTTTGACCTTAATCTAAATATTCGGCTATTTTCAAAAGCTTTTTTAGTCTGATGCTTCAATTCATTTTAAACAGACCGTTCAACAAAAGGATACCCAACATCTAAATATTGGATTGTTCTTTCTTAGTAAGATCCCATTTTCATTACAATTGTGGTCTTACCTTGACTTGAAGATGAAGTCCATGCTATCCTTCTGGACAACAATCTCTATTACTTTTTTGTAAAAGTCCTCCTTATCTTCCTGTAATTTGAAAAGTCTAGCTTGTTGTTTGTGTCTACCGTCTCTGCGTAGAATAACAGTAGCAACAAGAACCTGTGGGCTCATGCGGCAGAGGTTATGGCTGCCTCCCCTGGTGCTTTTTTCATTGCGGTTGTATGATGAGACCAGCGAGCCTAAATATCATTTACGTGAAATAAGTTATTTAGAGACTATGGATGGCGAGGATAAATGTAATAAAGGGATCTACAAACATTACATTTGTGACCTACAGTGAGATGGTAACAGGCATGCGCTTAGTGCCCGCGCTCCAGCCAGTTTCTGTGGGGTGACGCATTCTGAGGTGGGGCAGAGCTCATCTGTGCCTCACCTCACCCCACAGTAACTGGCTTGAGCGCGCTCACAAAATGACCAATTTGCTGTCCTAGGCAAGATTTTAGCTGGCAATGAAAAACCTCTACAAAGGACCAATACACTACAAAAAGATAAACGTATTGACATAGTGGACAGCTTACATAAAAAGGCTTCAAATGTATTTAGTATTGCATGAACATATTTTAATTGGGGGGTGGACTTCACATCCTCTAGGCCTAGGGGGGTCCGCGGGTGCCCCCCGGGAAGATTTTTTTAACATTTTAAAATAAAATGCTTCAATCTGGTGCACTTTGAGCGCCCAATTACTAGAGACTGATTTACTGTAGGGGGTACAACTCTAAACACCCGTATGAAAAAGATCGGTTTGCCTTTTATTAATCAAATAAGTATGTGAGCATTTCCAATAACCTATAATAGCCAATAACAAATAAATGTAGGCTAGCGTATTTTATTTTTGTTGTTCATTTATATCTTATTTTACCAGTTAACATTTATTTATTTATGCATATTTTTAAATCTCTCCAGTTTTAAACGATATTTTTAGTTTACTGTCCTATAGTATACATTGGAATGATTTCAAACCTGTTTTTATTTATCCTAATAATTATAAAGGTGTGCCTTGGAAATATTTGTTTACATAAATTGCGATCAAAATGTTTGAGACCCACTGAGATAACTTAGACTAAAGTGAACTATCTAAACCCTCAGAGTCCTTTACCTCACTGAGCCTCTCAGTCTGACAGGAGAGCTCTCCCTCCACATTATTGTAGAAACAGCTTCTTACATCCGTTAGCGCAGCAGAAGCACACAACAATCCCC
>NW_011334511.1:0-2359 GCF_000735185.1 Notothenia coriiceps
TGTGAACCCAGAGGCATGAACTCAAATGCACAATTCAGACTCGGGTGGTATTCAAAAATAAAGACTTTACTGGAATTTACACAGTAACAAAAACAAGAAACACAAAATCACTCTTCCTAGGAAAAACTAAATGCAATAATCTTGAGCATGAGAAAACGGGATACGACCATGGAACAGGCTTGAACGTGGTCATGAATAAGAAAACGAACTGGCACTGGACAGGTGGGGACTAACACAATACATACACAAGGTGAGGGGAACAGGTGGAAACAATCAGGGGAGGGGAGCATGGAGTTCTGAAACGAGAGGGAGAATTACTTTTCACAATAAGACAGAGGGCACAGAACAAAGGGACATGACGAAACTAATATAAAGAATAAACTTTCATGATAAGTTTCCGAGACATGACACTGAGTACAGCAGGTTCGCACGACTTCAACGTCACGCCAACTTAAGATCCATATTCAAAAATACAGATTCAAAATTGTACAAGTTGAAGCGTTTCTTTTAACAGTTTGCAGGAGGCAGGTACTTCCTTTCAAGCAGAACAGGGCAAACAAACTTAACGGGAGTGTTTACATGTTCGGCGTAATCCTATTCAGCCACTTGGTAACAACAAACGTTTTTCAGACATGTAAACTCTTCAAAAATCACCAGTGGGGTCACTGCTGATGTATTTAATGTCGTAGAACAAAACGTGATCCGTCTCTTCAATTTGTGTCAACCACAGACCTTATTTCCTGCTATTTTCCAAAATCCTATGGAGAGATCCCATTGGCTCTGAGACGAGGGAACCGGTAGTGGTAAAATGCTAACTCACTTCTGGGTTTTAGGACTCGTCACTGCGCCACTCTATTCATTTACATATTACATTATTAATATATCCAACCTTCAAACTGCCATTTTAAATCAACATTGCTCTGCACACCTAGTAAAGAGCAGTACAAAGCAACTACATGAGTAGTGACATTATCCTATTCTTAAATATATTAATGTAAACATACTGTATATTACTTAATATGAAATACATTCAGTCAATTAAAGTTGAAAAACATAAACAAATCGTAGTTGATAAAAGCCCAATAACTTATTTACATGAGCAGCTGAAATACACCCTTCATATCCCCCCTTATGATAAGGAATCTGAGGCTCCTGTTTTAAAGGATGAGCTGCCAACAAGATGAAGTAAACCCTCTGGAGAGCTGTGATGTTTGTTTCTTAAAGCATATTCAAGTCTCAAGCATCATTTCCTACATTTGATAGATTTGGAACTTACAACTTAACTTACGAGCTGGCAATATACCTCACCTCTAGGGAGGGGCCCAGACCTTGGTATGTTTCTCTGTATGTGGCCCTCAGTGAAAACAGTTTGGTCCCCCCTCCTCTAAGCAGTTAATACAAATTAAATCCTAAATATTGAATAACAAAGTGAAAGAAGAACAATTTACAGTCTGAGAGACAGTGATTCCACCACAGTTAAGAAAACTGTCTGCAGCCTCTTGTACCAGCTTCTAAAACCAAACCACAACAACAGAATCTGAAACACAGACACTGGGGTTTTCCGGAACTGAGTGAGCCACCTCACATCCTTCTCATCTCTGCTCATATTTGTAAAGGGGAAAGTAAAAATCAGCTTTGGGCAAGTAGACTTCTGACCCTCTTGTACGGCAAGTGATAACAAATATTAGCGATGAACTCTGGAGTTTCTCTACAATCGTTTTTAGAGCTCTTCTGAGGGCTCACCACACACCTGACTGCCTACAGGTACAAAAAATTGCTTTGCCAGAATTCACCCTAACAAACGTTCCCCACTTTGACCTGCCAGAGTTTGAGAGGCATGTGACATTCAGAGACTCTGCGTGTGTGTGCTAGCTCTGCTGTGTTAATCTATATGTTTATCAAGTGGGGTTACATGGGGAAAAGACAATACATTTATTGACACCTGGCAGAAGTGAAAGGTCACGTTTTAGCTGGTCATGTGACCATGTTTGTGGTCAGTTCACTGATACATAAAGGATGTGTTGACAAAACAAGATGAAAGCCTTTAGAGAAGAAGGTTAGAGATGGAAATAAAAACACATGACAGTTTGCAGACTACAATGTGACAGAAGTGGATTAGGTTTCATGGATTCATACAAAAAAGATGACCTTCTATGTGTGGGTGTGTCGACAACCAGTTTTCATGTTGATGTGAACAGACGCTGACTTTGTGTGTGTGTGTGTGTGTGTGTGTGTGTGTGTGTGTGTGTGTGTGTGTGTGTGTGTGTGTGTGTGTGTGTGTGTGTGTGTGTGTGTGTGTGTGTGTGTGTGTGTGTGTGTGTGTGTGTGTGTGTGTCGTACGTAGTACGGAGGTAGGTAG
>NW_011334512.1:0-261 GCF_000735185.1 Notothenia coriiceps
TTAAAATGTGTTGTAACTGCGTTAGGCTACTGAGCATTGTAACGGGTAATATATTACCCACATTTCATTAGTAATGCGTTACATTACTTCGTTACAGCAAAAAGTAATATATTACTGTAACTCCGTTACTTTTGTAACGCGTTACACCCAACACTGGTTATGGACGATGAACACAGGCAACTCGATTCACAACATTACCCTAACCCTAATCCTAACCCTCACACCAGATACTGACTGGTTTTCGGACCCCCCCAGACCCCC
>NW_011334512.1:491-3312 GCF_000735185.1 Notothenia coriiceps
ATAGAAAATGTTTTAGATCTTTGAGTTCATCTCATGAAAAATGGGAGCAAAAACAAAAGCGTTGCGTTTATATTTTTGTTCAGTGTATGTTGTTTTTTTATGATATTTTCGAGGTAGTATTCCATGGCATGTTTTAAAAATATTTTGGATTTACCATAGTGTGCTTTTATTTGATGTTTACGGTAAACTATGCAGCGGCGAAAGCAGATGAGCTCATTATCAGAGTGGAGCGCCCTTTAAAGAGCTCAGCGGTCCAAACCGTTTTCAGTGCTTTAACTTAACCAAAAGTGTTTCCATCACCAACCTACAGAGGATCAGAAGAAAAGCTTTTAAAGCACAAAGATAATCCTGAGAGGCTCCAGTGGGGTGACAGTGCGGTCTGAAGATCTTGAGTACGTTTGATTCCGGTCCGCCCTCTGAGCGGGGTTAGGATGAGAGTTTAGGACAGTGCAGGCGTCTGAAGGCTTTAGTTAAACACTTTATTCAGATCTTTCAAATCAAAATACAACATTCTGTACAGAAATATTACAAACAGGTGTTTATTGGCACAACCACAATTTCAAAACATAATTATCAAAGTAGTATAATTTTCAACATTTAAATGAACTACGAAGAAACTGGCCTCCCATTGGTCTTCATCGGTGTGACAGACAGTCCATTTATCCAATGAAGAGTCCACCTGACAAAGAAAGAACACATGTTGAAGACAATGAAATGACAGGAGAGTTTTTACAGAAACAGCTGTGAGAGAACTGAGTCACACCACCTGTCACTTCCAGGCTGACTCCGGTGATGTATCGAGAGTCATCTGAGGCGAGGAAGGCACAGACATCAGCGACCTCTAGAGGAGGACAAAGAGAAGGCAGGTCAATCTACATCCCTGTACTTCATTTCACTTAACAGAACAAAAGAATCAGAGGTGTGGGGAAGTTAAGAAGAAAGAAGTATTTACAAAAAACAGCATTTCAAATGGTTTTGTGTCCAACGGTAAAACCTTTTTCTAGTTTAGATTCATGAGCTTAGAAAAGTTCCTTTACAATCCTATACAGTGAAATAAAGACTGAAGGTCTGCGGTGAACACAGTGATGTTAACATGAGTCAGCACTGACCTGCAGGCTCACCCATTCTTCCCAGAGGCACCAAGGATTTCATCTGAAACACAATGAAACATGACAGAGCAGATTTAAGGCTGTATCAATAAAGGGTTTTTGTATTATCTTAACTGCAGGGAGGTCAAAGTGACTGCAGTTTAAACTCAAATCGAGGCAAGAAATGGGTTTACTAAAAGAGGTGTTTAGTGATGAATTATACACTGGAAAGAAAGGGATTTTCATGTTATTTTGACTTTATAATAAACAATCAGCAATACCCTCTTGGCTTAAATAACAGTTTGTGTTTGGTACATCTTGGACTTCAAATAGCTTCACTCGTTGAAATGCACAAAATGTAATTTACAGCACAAAATATAAGTAGTTTTATAAACTTCATAGTAATCACTGTTCAGAATTACGACGGGAGGTTAAAATCAGGATTTTAAACCTAATAGATGAAGTGTTACTTAATCTGTGTGTTCTCGTGCGTGTGTGTGCGTTACCCTGCTAATAACTTTCTCTGGAACTTTATCCGTCATCGGAGTGGATATGAAACCTGGCAGCACACAATTACACCGAATGCCAAACCTGTAGCAACGGACAAAGAAAGCAGGTTATTATATTGTATGACTCTGTACTCACCATCACTGTGGGTCAGGATGTGTTTGTTGCTTCAGGCTCTTCTCACCTGCTGAGCTCTTTGGCCGCGGTCCTGGTCAAACCCTCCACTCCTGCTTTAGAGGCGGAGTAATTGGCCTGTCCGATGTTTCCCACCTACGAGCATTAAGGGAACCGACACAGGGATACATCAAGTTCAGCATTAAAGGTTTTGTTATGGAACATCAAAAGGTCAAACCCCCCCCCCAACTCAGAGAGGACTGAACAACTCATTAACCAGCTCCTAAAAAAAAATGGTCTGGCATTCCTACTTTATTTAAAAATACAAATATATTCTTGATAGATTTCAGAAAGTGTATTCTTGTGTCTTATGCTTTAGAAAACTGCTATAAAAGTTCATAACCACAATTGCCACTAACCTGTAGCTTTAATGTTTGGGGATGATTCTACTGTCACTTTTATTGTTTTACCTTTCTGGATAAAAACCTTAAAGCTACTTATTAGAGAGACCATGCTCCCACCTTTCCCACGATGCTGCCCACGGTGACGATGGATCCTTTGGGTGCTCCGCAAGCCACCAGAGCCTGAGCCACGGCCTGAAGGACCAAGAAAGAACCCTGGGAGGGATGCAGGGAGGGAAGTGCATTTCATATTCATGCACACTTTCACTTTCATGCTGTGTCAAACAGATTTGACTTCACTGAGAGAGCGATGAAAGGAACACTGCAGAAGATGAGCAATTGTATTTCAATCTCTCACTACGAATGACCTTCCATACTAGAAGAACGTTTTTTTTTTCTCGCAAACCTCCACAGTGAACTCATTTCTTAAATGGGAAAGTCTTGATGAAGTGTTATCAATGTTGTTATTATTTTTTTTAAAAGTTGTCTGATGTTTTGGAAACTGCATTGAGGGAAGAGAGATCTTAACGGATCTCTGGAACTTCTAAAAGAGTCTACCGTCCCATAGGAATATACAGTTGCAAGAAAAAGTATGTGAACCCTTTGGAATTACCTGGATTTCTGCATAAGTTGGTCATAAAATGTGTTCTGATCTGCACGTTTGAAGTTTGCAAAAAGAGCACCTGGATGTTCCACAGCACTACTGCTAAA
>NW_011334513.1:0-1148 GCF_000735185.1 Notothenia coriiceps
CACACACACACACACACACACACACACACACACACACACACACACACACACACACACACACACACACACACACACACACACACACACACACACACACACACACACACACACACACACACACACACACACACACCAATTAGTACAACAGGAATCGTTTTCCGTTCAAACACAAACTCTGAAAACATTTCTAACATCGGTCTAAAGTGTTGATGTACACTGACATGTGTGCGAGGTGAGGTACGTTTGATTTGCCTCACAGGACCGCTCCAGAGGGGAGGAGCGGTGTGCATTGCAAACACACAGCACAAGCAGACACACACACTCTGCAGAACATGCAAACAACAACAACGTGCAGCAGCAGCAACAACAACAACAGCCCCTCTTCAGCTACGTAAGATGTGTTTGAATTAAAAAGTTAAGCGTAGAGGTCTGCTGCAGAAATGTTCATAAAACCATGGCAACACAAACCCAGTGGGGCACGCTGACACACAAAACAAACAGACCCTTTCTCTGGGTGGGTAAAGGGTCAGCTGGACACACAGACGGATGAATGGATGACATGTGTGAACACGACACCATGATGTGAACTTGCTCAGGCAGCTAGCGGGGGCTCACTGGACTCTCATGCATGTTTCTCCACCTGGACCCCCCCCTGTGAAGCATTCAGCCATGCAGGCGCCACCTCCATATGCACTCAAAACATTCCTGCTGACAAGAACCACAACACTTCACCCCTGATAGAAATCATGAAAATAACTATTTTAAATTAAGAATAAGCAGCGTCCCCCCTCCCCCAGCAGTTGTTTTGAGTGGACAGAGAGATGGACGGCTTCCCAAACAACATCAAGCGCTCCCCTCAACATGAACGACTGCTCTTTAGATAATCCCCCCCCCATTTCCCCTCGACACCCACCCCCAAAATGACACGAAGACAGTAAATCCAGATGGGTGGGGGGGAGACAGAGAGGAAACACGGGCAGGTGGGCGGCCCAGACAGGAAACAGGAAGTGATGTAAGGGCAGGGGAGAGGAAACTGGTCATTAACAGGAAGAACATACCAAGTCTAGAACAGAGATAGCTGGGACAGAATTCTGCTGCTGAAGAAGAAGAAGACAATAGAGTTTGAGAGCGGGGAGGTAGGGAGGGAG
>NW_011334514.1:0-9102 GCF_000735185.1 Notothenia coriiceps
CATAGAAAATGTTTTAGATCTTTGAGTTCATCTCATGAAAAATGGGAGCAAAAACAAAAGTGTTGCATTTATATTTTTGTTCAGTGTATGTTTTGAAAAGTGCTGTATAAGTAATGTTATAATTATTATGGAATGAGCTCCCCATTGATATCAGCACTGCAACATTCTGTATCTTCTGTCGCAAACTGAAAACATCGATTGTACCTCGGCAATTAAATGAAAAGAAAAGCACTTAAAAAAGTGAATTGAGGACTTGTTACTAATTCCCCAGCAGTAGGACTTGCTTTGAGTCAATATATCTGTGGTTTCCTTGTTGTTCGGAGTTATCATCTTCATGGGTGTTGCACTTATTGTAAGGCGCTTTGGATAATTCCAATCCAATTGTATTTATATTGCACATTTAAAAACAACAGAGTTGACCAAAGTTCTGTACATCAATACATATATAAAAACGCAGCAAAAATACATTTAGACAAAACCGATAGGACAAAAGGAAACTAATGTAAAAGCACGAGACAATAAAACCATCCTTATAGCCACAGACTGAAAACCCTCATACATGATGGAAAGACATTTTAAAACACAACAAAATAGAAAACCCCAATGTCATTATTATTATTATTATTATTATTATTATTATTATTATAAACAGATGTTCTCTAACTTCCTCTGTGTGTTGCAAGGCAAGTTTATTTATATTGCACTTTTCAACACAAGGCAATTCAAAGTGCTTTACAAAAATGAAAGACATTAAGAGCATTTAACACATTAGAAACTTTAAAAGGCAAAGATAATGAAACATGAATAACAAAGGTACATGAATAAACGTTACAGTGCCGTGTGAGATATGAATAGTTCAATTAAAAGTCTTCAGCCTGGATTTAAAAGTAGTCAGAGTTGCAGCGGACCTGCAGGTTTCTGTTTGTTCCAGATATTTGGAGGCGTGTGGCGCAGTGGTCTAGTGCGCTGGTGTTGGGATCAGGTTCAAACCCCACTGCAGTCAGCATGTCGTTGTGTCCCTGAGACACTTCACCCCAAATTGCTCCTGTGGGGATTATCCACAGTATTGAGTTTGTAAATCGCTTTGGATAAAGGGTCTAACAAGTGACATGTAATGTAATTGAATATCCCTGACCAAATTCTCACATTCCTCGACCCCTAGTCTTCCCGAGCAATTATAATTCTTCTGACACTTTTCTATTCCTTTCCTCCTTCTCTTTGCTCTCCTCAGGCGGGGACGTGGGCTCAGGCTCAGAGCTACCAGGGGATCTACGCCTCCTGGGCCGTGATGCTGCTGCTGGTCCTCGTCACCCTGGTTCGGGCTTTCTATTGGTCCTGCATGAGGGTCAGCCAGCCCCTCCAGAACTTCACATAGAGCCCCCTCCGACCCTGCCTCTCCTCTCCCATCAAACCCCGCCAGGCAGGAGGAAAAAGACGGCTTTAAAGAATCCAAAAACACACGCAAATATTTATTTAAATCCAGAAAGTTCTCCTCCTCCTGTCCCTTCCCTTTCAATCCGATGTGTTTCTGAAACTGGACGGCGGTGGCTTATCTATCGGTAATTATGATGATGCGTGTAGCCTAATGTGCTGTTTATCTGTTCTAATCTCGTGGCCAGTGTGGGGTTCATTTTAACCTTATAACAAACTATAACAATCTCTCTTCCTCTCTCTCCGCCCCCCCCCTGCGCTGTTTATACATTTTTAGCTTCAGTCTGTGGCACATCAGTTGCTCTCCCTCTTAGACGTGAACATTTCCCCTTTGGGTTTAAAGGGGGGCGCTCCCTCTCCAATCCTAATTTGACATTAGGTTTAGTATCAGAGCATTTAACATTTTCTAAGCAGAAACAAATGATTTGTGAACGCGGCGATGAAGTCAGTTGAAGCTAACATTTCAATGCCAGTAGAAGAAGTGTGGCTGGAGGGGCCTCAGCCCTTCGCAAAAGGGTCGAGTAGGTGTTGAAATGTGTCTGGAAAAATGAATTCAGCAGTACGTGAAGGTAGGCTGTGATGTTTTTTGAACTCAGTGTTTCTGCTGAATTACCCCCCTGGGACTAACTTTGATCCAAAGCAGCTTGAAAAGCCTTAAAAAGGAGGTGTGGTAGAAGGATTCAACACACACACACACCTAAACACACACACGCATACATGCATACACACACAGCCACATAAATGCATACTGGCACACAACAAAAGGAGGATGCTCTTCTAGAGAGCTCACAAATCAGATTTTAAAAGGTGTCCCAGCCGCTCTCTTCAAAGACAGACCTGCGAACGGTTTGTTCGTCCTTATTTCAGTCAAGGAAACGGTGACATACATGCAGCTTTGGTTTGGGTTCTGTAGGAGTGTAACCACATATACAGCTCTTTTTTTAAATCTATTTTTGTTACCATAATACTTCAATCTCCAATTGAAATATTATTAACATCCAAAATGTGGCTCAATCATCCCTCCCATTTTTAAAGACAGTGACATGTTTCTTTGATCTCCGTCTCCATGTTTTGGCCTGGGATGATTTGGTCTAATCTTCTTTCTGAAACAGACCAAAATATGATACAAAAGAATCCTGAAGAGCAAAACCTTCCCAGCATTGATATCAGTCTCCTTATACCTGCAACACCCTGTGAAGTATAACGTGTGTTTTCAGACTTGAATCCTGTTTGTTCTGAGCTTTTATGCTTTCAAACGCACCACTTGTCTTTGAAAAGGAGAACGCTGAATTTTAATGACCTGTCTATGTTTAGCTAGCTGAAAAGCCAAAGCAAAAAACGGAGATAGATACTGAACCTCAGGCTTTAATAGCGCCTGATTGCAACCCAATTTCTTTTTTTAGAGCTAACTGCATCAGAGCTCAATCAACCAATCGGCATGTATGCACCATTTTTGTTACGTTCTGGAACATTTATGGTGAAAATGTGTCCAGTTTCTGTCATTGAAGATGGAGGCTGTTCCAGGGCTTTGGTTGGTTTCAGCTTCCACTTTAAGGCCAGTGGAATAAATCTGTAAAGAGAGCTCTCCCGACCGCCTAATGCCAGTCACAATAGGTCGGTAACATAAACACACACAACACACACAACACTTTACATTCTCACAATGACTTATGTGTTTGTGGTTCTGAATGTGGTATCATTTCCTTTGCTATGAATTACGTTTTTTGATTGTAAATATATTTGTTGTTTATGTACAATGGAAGTGACTAAGCGAATTATGTTGCACTCTGAATTGAACACTAATGCTGTGATTGCTTCAGACGTTTATCTGTTGTTTTTAAGAAGGTTATTTTTGCAACTCTTCACCTGTTACATATTTAATGATTTTAATGAACTACTAACCTAATAAGCCTCTGGACAGTGTCCAAAACGCATCAACACACTCACACCAACGAAAGACATTATGACTGAATCACATTCCCAAAGCTATGACATTTCTCTCTCTCTCTCACACAAACACACACACCCACTCAGCACCTTATACAGTAGTGACAAACACTGCATACACCAAGTAAGATGAGAAAAGTTACCCTGCTAGACTGAACTGAGGTCGCAAACAGTTCATATGGAAGTGTCATGTTATTTATTATACACGCTGCAAAAAAAGGCCACAAATAAGTTGTTAGTCAAGTCCTAAAATCGTATTTATTGTAGAAACAGTGTGAGTTTCTATTCAAGACTAGACCAAGGACACTTGTTTTTCCCTTTTTGAAATCACTACAGTGAGCAGGTTTCAAGTTATGGTCAGTGCTTTACATTTTAAGATCTTGATTGGAGGTAAAAAATAAGATTGAAGGACAGACTTGTTTAAGACGACCTACTTTTTGCAGTGGAGTGATCGTGTTTTATCCATGACTGCTAAAGATATCCATCATGTTAATGCCAAAAATCAACCTGGCTGATGCTCTTTTCAGAGTTTGTTTACACATAAATAAAGACATGATGATGTACAAAACAGCTAACGTGAGTTGTTTTTTTATTTCAACACCCATGACCTGATAATGCTGCATATCTCTGTTCTTAAGGCTTCGTGTGTTTATATTTAAAAACGTGTAATTTATGATGCAACCCTTTTTTTTAGGTAAAACTGCCCGGGGAATATTTTGAAAGTCAAACTGTTGCATCAGAAATATGATCAGCTTTCAACATTCAGTATAATGAGCACCTGTCTTGTTTTTTTACTTTGTATGCTGCTTCGGTTTAGCATCAATTCTTGGGTTTGTGATTTCAAATATTTTCCAAGCCTTTTTCATGATTTACCCGCAGCCAAACAGATCAAGCAGCTCTTGATCAAAACTACCAAATGTTGTTTTCTGTGGATTTTAGACTGAACGTTGACCAACACTAAGTTATTGATTAATTCAAAATGTCAATATTTGGATGCTTTTGGTAAGTCAGGGTGTCCGCGGGGTCTTAAAAAGTATTAAAAGTTGATAAATCAATTTAGCGAAAATGAAGGCTATTAAAAAGTATTAAACTGCATTTTCCAAGGTATTACATTTTGTAGCTTGTTTTCAATACGTATATAAATTGTCCAAAGAGGTTGTATTCTAGTGTTTGCCTGAATGTAACCATTGCGTAGGTGTGTAGTGTGATTCTGTGTAGTTTATTTATGGCATCCCGTTGGATTTGACGTCATCTGAACAGGACATCGCACGCTCACTGCTTGATGGCGCGCGAAGGTCCGTTTACGCCGGCCCGGTTGTTAAACAACATCGTTATGGGGAAATGCAAGTTTGCGTCCAAATGGTTTGAAGATAAGGAGGAATTATGATTTCTGTGCGCGCCCCCCACTTTGGGAACCACTACTGTGTTGGCATAGTACAAGCGTTTTACGACCACTTGGAGTGGCAGAACTTAGACCTTTTACAGTTTTTTGTTCTAACTGTTCACCCTGTTACAATTCCATCCATTTCTCCATCACCTTTGCTAACTGTTAAAACTGTGTTTCCGTCACTTTTAGCTAGCAGTTAAATCATTTATGTTACCTCTTGCTAATGATTACTTTTAAGGAAATATTTTTGACCCATTTATCAAGTAGCCCATTTTTAAAGTTGTTGTTACAACTGTTTATTCATTGCTATGCTAACACTTTTAGCCATCGAGCCATTACCTTTAGCCCAGTGTTCCCAACATCTATTCGTTGCTTTCAGCTAACTGTTTCCCATTTGTATCTGTTGCAGTTAGCTAACTATTTCATGTATATGTTTTCATTGCTTTTAGCTCAGGCAACTGTTAGATTTCACCCCTTTATCAGTTACATTAAGCTGTTACATTCAGCTAGCATTTTCAACCATTTATCCATTACCCTTAGCTTAAAATGTCAACTGTTTATATAAGTAATCTTGGTCTTATCATGTTTCAACAATTTATCTTACTTCTAACCAACCATTTCATAATTTACCCAGTTCTTCAAGCTAACAGTTTAATCTGTTTATCCATTACTTTTAGCCAATACTTTTTTTTGTGTTGATTTATCCACATGCTTTTACATTTTTCCATAACCTTTAGCCAAGTAATTCAACCATATAAGCTATCCGTTATGTTTAGCTACTTATTTCTACCCTTCATCGTACTTTTATGTAACTGTTTCCACCATTTATCCATTGCTTCAACCAAGCTACAACAGTACCACAGTATTTAAGGCTTTTAGACAAACAAATGTACTTTATAAACGTCAACCAGTCAATCAAAGTGGAAGGGATTTGCCTCTAGGTGTATTTTATCAACTGACTCAAATTGATGGTGTGTATTGTCGGCTTATTGTAGCTTGCAGCTCAGCCCACCAATTACTTAACACAAATGTGTGGATTTAACTTATAATCAAATCATATTTTCAAATTAGTCAAGCTGTCCTGCATTTTTCCACTTACAGCAGTAGTAGTTTTGAGAATAATGTTTGTTGGTGAAACCTATGATTAAGCTGTCACATGCTCATTTAAAATGAAAATCAAACCAGTCTTTTTTTGCTGAACCTTAAGTGATCCAGTTTACACATTTAAATCTTCAAAAGGAAACCAAATTAGTTTTTTAAAGGAGCTTTGTTTTCCCCCTACTCCTATAAAATGGCCCCCACTTGGCCTCTTGAGTTTCATGCGGATATATTTTTTGCCTGGACACAAAGAGATGGAGGGATTAAGGACATTGAGAAACCTTTCAGAAACCACAGCTCCCTGGAGAGGAGGGAGGCTGAGAGACCAGAAAGTGGATGGGAAAAAAGGAAAAAAGCATAAAAAAAAAAACCTAGGAAGTGAGGAAGACAATTGGTCCCTTAACCTTCTGGTTTCAAGTGAGAGAGCCTGCATTGGAATAAATGCTGCTCCAAAAACAAATAAATATATAATAAAAACAAAGTGTTTTCGCTTTTAATAAGTGAGCAAATCTGCCAATACAACAAGTAGGGATGTCCCGATCCCCTTTTTTTGCTCCCGATCCGATTCCGATCATTTGATTTTGACAATTTGCCGATACCGATTTTTCCCGATCCGATCTTTCTGCAATGCATTAAGAGGCATTAAGAGAAAAAAAAGCATTCAAGTTGTCCCTTAAGGTTATTTTTTAAATTTAAATTGGATATTCTATCCAACATGGATATAGCTTCTTTCTTTCACAGCAGCATTGGATCAGTTCAGTTGTGCAGCATTGGATCAAAACAAAATAAAGCTTATCAGTACTCGTTAGCTTACTGCTACAATTAGACACTGCGCCCTGCCCACTCTGTTGCCAGATTTGAGAGAAATAAGCAACCAGGTCTATGAAAACAAGCCCCAAAGAAGCAACACATACATGATGTTCTGTAATTTGAAACCAAAACTAAGGCCTCAGGATGACTTTAAGACTTGAACATGGTCATTTTTGTTTTGTAACATTGAATACAAAATTTAAAAAAAAGTATTTAAAAAAAAAAAAAAACGATCCCCGATTTTTTTTCTTCCGATTCCGATCTTTTGAAAATCACGTGAGGCTCCGATCCCCCGATCACGTGATCGGATCGGGACATCTTCTACAACAAGTACAAAATGGGCTTGGTAAGATTTCTTGAAGTAAAGATGGGATAATTAGATAAATGAGATCTTGTATTTAGCTGGGAAAACTTATTTTGAACTATATTTGACCAGAAGTGGGTAATTTGTAACAAAAAAAGACAGAAACGCTTAGACATTTTCTGTTTTCTGATGTTAGTTGGAGATTTTCCTACAAGAAGATGTTTTTAAGAGACTTTGACTTTTAAAGATGCCTTGTCTAAAAGCAAGACTTAAGTTATTAAGTCTTATATCAAGTGTAAAGACATATTCTGACTATACATTTGACAAATATACTTGGCAAGATTTTACATTTTTTGCAGTGTGCTTTCATTCAGCAACACAGCAAACACACAGTCCGCCTCCTTCTCACACGGACACACTGCTACTCAAAGTGCCTCAGGTCTCTTTTATTGACTTCATGTTTGATATTATACCGCTTTCCCTCCTTAGGGAACATCTTCGTCTGTTCCCCCTCTACTTTTCCTCTCTTCCATCTTGACAGCATTCCCTTGTGAGACACTTCACGGACACCTCAACTGAAGAGGGACTCAGAAGTCAGCAAAGAGAAAGGAAATCTTATTTGCTGTAAATCTTCTTATTTAAGAACATTTGAGAAAAAAGCTCTTTTAAGTGATAATGACTTCTCTAAAAGCATGAGCTGAGTCTTTGAAAATGCAGCAATACAACAAAGCCAGGGTTTAAAATGCAATTATTTTTGCATCATCCACATTTGATTAAGCTCTTTTTAACATTTTGGATATTATGTGTGTTTTTTTACTGCCAACATTCTGGGATAATTTGATATTAACACAATAAAGAATGTGTCAAACATATGAAGACTAATATATGCACGGCTAAATGGCTGCAATTATGTCATGTATTTATTTTTATATATTTGTTGATGTTTTTTCCCTTTATTACCTCCCCCTCATTTTATATACTGCCTACTTATCTCAGCTATTTTCATTTCTATTTAAATCCACACATTTGCTTACAAAACAAACAGTCTTCAAATGAAGGTATACAGAAATGCCTCTTATAATTTCCCTTTCTTTTCCCTTCTTATTTCATTTGATAATTAATAAAGTAAATTAATATTTATGTGTCAATTAGACTGAGCCTTAATTGTATCCTTGAGCAAGACAAAGTAACCTGCTTGGGAGGAATATATTTTAATGAAGTGTAATGACTTTTTACTATAACATATTTATAAAAGTGGGTGCATATTTCTGTCCGCCATGAAGTTCAAAGTTAGATTTAAGAGGTGAATATTGTACTTTTTGACAGCTAGAAGTTTGTTAGGGTTAGGCTTCAGATAATTCAACAATTCAAAATGGTAAATTATGAGGTTTTGATGTCATAAAGTACATTTAGCCACTTTTAGCCACAAATTCGCCATATATTTTCCAAATACACCCGCATTATGAATCCATTATTATCCAATAATAATATTATAAAATGTGAATATCAGTATTTTCACTTAAGTTTATTCTGATGCTTAACACTAGTACGAATTTCACTACAAGAGTTCACAACACTAAAGTTATATTTTTTATTTAAATAAAAATCTAATGACTTCTTCCGCATCTCAATCAAATCTGTTTCAAGCTTTTCCACAGAGACACACACACACACACACTTTGTGAATGTCTCTCTCACACACACTCAGAGCTCCTCTTGCACAGCGTCATTGAATGTTGCAGCAGTAAAAAAAAAAAGCCAGCGCCTCGCTAAAGCCTTGATCCCTCTTACTTCTAACAGGATTTGACCTGTAAGTCCCGGAGCATGACCTTCATCTGCTGCAACACCATCATCCTGTTTAAC
Organism: Notothenia coriiceps; assembly: GCF_000735185.1. NCBI lineage: Eukaryota > Metazoa > Chordata > Actinopteri > Perciformes > Nototheniidae > Notothenia > Notothenia coriiceps. The sequence continues at coordinate 8,841 of NW_011334514.1, forward strand.
ATACACTCTCACTATTGTCCTCTAGACACACACACATTTACAGACCCCGATACACACACACACACACACACACACACACACACACACACACACACACACAGACTGATTTCAGGCCCCGAAACCATTCCTAGAACACCTTCCCATCCTCCCACACTCACATGCACCCACTGCATGATGTAACACCGCCTAATTTTACGCATAACACAACCTGATGGATCCAGCTAAATGTAAAAAAAATAAACACCTGACTTAACAGGGAGGA
>NW_011334515.1:0-4211 GCF_000735185.1 Notothenia coriiceps
TGCTTGTGGCACTATTCCCTCAATCATGTTGTCTCGTTAACTCTAAATCCAGCCCTTCGAATGGCTAGATCTCAACGCTTTCCAACACAGGTGAGGATGCTGGAGTTACCGTGTCATTGGCAACTTCCAGCGACTGCTCCAATTGTCTTTTTGCCCCTTTGTGCAGAGCGGTTGATTCATGTTTGTAGAGGCATTTGTTTTGTTTGTCTGAGCATCCATCAGAGTACACAAGCTCTGCGGTGATTTGTCTTAAAAGGAACCAGCTCACTCAGGAAGTAAAAAACGGGCTTTTTAGAGTGATTTATTTAAAAAGAGGTATTTGAACGGAAAGACTGATCGTGTGATGAAACAGCGTAATGGAAACATTATTTCATTTGTGGTTTTAATGCAAATACTTCTGTTTCGTGTCTCATCTTGTGCTTCACTGGAGAGACGGAGACAAAAGAGAGCTCTGATCTCACAGAATCAATCAGAAAGTGACGAGAGGAAGACGATAAATCAATTAGAGAATCTAAACTGATATCATTCTTTAAAATAATGAAGCAACCACCTGTCAAGCTTCTTAATGACACTACGAACAGACTGAAACACCAGCTCACTGTAAAAGTAGTAATATGTAAACGTACTTAAATACAAGCAAGAGTCTGGCTTTGAATAAAGGTGCAGACGTGTGATGGATCCTGCGTGTGTTATCCGGAGTTTTTACATAAAAAGTAGGTAAATAGTGTCGCTAGTTGTAACTAGGCCTTCTTTGAATAATAATAATAATAAATGGGATTTATATAGCGCTTTTCTAGACCCAAAGAGGCTTTACAGTACGAGTCAGGTCGACAAACAAAACAAGAACAAAAACAAAACAAAAACAGAAAAGCAGTCAGGAGGATGTTGGTTCAGAGGGGGGAGGGGCGGGTTTAAGGATAAGCAGAGTTGAAGAGGTGGGTTTTGAGACGGGACTGGAACAGGGTGAGGGACTCAGACTCACGGAGGTCTTGGGGGAGGGAGCTCCAGAGCTTCGGGGCTGCCACAGAGAAGGCTCTGTCCCCGAAGCTCCGGAGTTTGGCCTTGGAGATTGAAAGCAAACCGGCTGAGGTGGATCTGAGGGACCGGGGTGGTTGGTAGAGGATGAGGAGGTCAGTGAGGTAGGGGGGGGCCAGATGGTGGAGGGCTATGGGCCATAAAAGAAACTGAGGCATCCTGAGATGATAAGTTATGTAGAAAATATGAAAAAATGTGATTCAAAGCAAATGTGTATTCAGAGTTTCCGACTTTTGTTGAAATACATTGAGTGATATTAGCTCGTATGGCTTAACATTGTGTTTAAACTGAGAATGTAGAAGAGAAATCTCATTTTAGTGACTCAGTAAAACACCCAGACATCTGATACGTGACCCAGGGACACATATAGACATTTGGTTCATTCTGTAATAATGCGTTGTATTTCACAATATTAGCGTACGTTCAATGTGAAATCTTACCCCTGAAATGGTTAGAAAGCTCCTAGAAGTCGGACAAGTTCAACAATTCCCTCTGGAAAAGTAGTATGAAGTACATTAGTACATGAAGTACAAATGAAAATACTCAAGTCAAATGTACAGTACTTCTTAAGCGAAGTACTTAAGCTCCTAGAAGTCGGAGAAGTTCAAGAATTCGTAGTGGAAAAGTGGTATCAAGTACATCAAGTCAAATGTACTTCCAAATAGATAAGCACAGTTCACACATTTGGGCCGAAGCTACAAATGGAAACCTTGCTTTGCGTCTGCGGTTTCAAAAGCATTGTGATTAATAAGGATTGATGTAGCAGCAGTGTTTCCTTCCCCTGCGGCCTCTCAGCTGTTTTGAGTAAATCGGAGATACCAGCGTTGGAGGCTATTCCTTCAGGGCGAGGTTTATTTCAACGCCTGGTTCAAAAGGCTGCGCAAAGATAAGAGCCGGCAGAGTGTAGGAGCAAGAGGAGACCATGTTGTTTGTCATCGCTTGTTAAAAACAAACTGTGGAAGATCATTGAAGGTCCCATACTTTTAAAAACTCACACCGCAGGCCTTGAACAAAGAGAGGCGCTTCTAATCGAAATGAGAGACCTCACACTCTTGGGTAGTGACTGATGTTCATGCACTGCATTACTGGGTATCCTCAGGGTGTTTGACCGTCCTTCAAAACAGCTTTCAAAACAACTTCTTCATACGTTTGCAATACAAAAACGTGTCTAATATCTAGTCAGAATATCTCTACACCTGATATAAGACTTGGAAACTTCAGAAGTAACACTGCAGTGAGATATCAGGTCCTCTTGTTAAGTCAAAAAATGTTGATTTGAGTTGTATCTCAGATCAAACACATATTTATTAGAACATCAACAACTAACTTTTGAGCATTTGCAACATAACATTTCCTGATTCTGGTCAAACATAGTTCAAAATAAGTTCTAGCAGCTAATTAGAAAATCTGATTTATCGAAATATCCAATCTTATTTCAAGAAATCTTACCAAGCGAATGTTCAAAGCTTGTTTTCAGCAGCAGTTGTTCCAGTGTGTGGAATCTTTCGCCCGTCTTGGATAGTTTTAAATGTGTTTCTATCTCCAGCCGTGTGGCCTTCAGGGTTCAGAAAGTGCATCCCACGTGGAGTCGCTGCAGCATTAGCGCACGGGAGTGAAAACGAGGTAAATTACGGATAAGTGCTGTTTCAAAACGCTCCATCCCCAATCAATGGAAGAGACTCTTACGGTGTCATCTTGGTACGATTAAATATGTCAGTTAAAATTCAATTCCCGTGAGAGAAAAGCTGTCAATCTGTAATACGTGAGATTCATTGGATATTCAAGCGGGGGAAATGCAAATGGATATACTTTCCTTTTCATTTCCCGTTCTGTAATTAATTTCTTCAACAACAGACGACCTGTTTCTCCACTCTTTAGTTTCATCGGTCTGCAGAGGCACATTTGAGCTCTTTTTCCCTCACACAGTTAACCACCGATGACTAACGCTCACGAGGCCATTTCAGGTTTCATTACATCGAAGCGCCTGACAATGGTGAGCCCGTATTTGTCCACTATATGAACGCATTAATTATTGATACGTGCAGCTATATCTGTTCCCTCAGGTGCTCTCATTTTCGTCATGATGTTGGACGATGGGAAGAGTGGAGAGATGGATTTGCAGCTGGTCTTTTATCACAGCGCCGTCTATCTGCTCCACTGCCTCTTGTCCTAACAAAGCAATCCTCTAGTGAAGAATGAAGACTATTGTGAGGTAAAGAAATCTCATTTTTACAGCAACGATCTGCAGAAATGGTGACAGTTCGTGTGTTATGCAGCAAAATCCCTCGTGTGCGTTGTCAAACTGTCAAAATAACGCGTGTTTAGCAGGATTTTTGACTTTGAAGCAGCTTTGTGATGGATTTCTGCAGCACTGGGAGCCTTTTGGTTTTCACTGAGTTTACAAAAACACATGTAAAACAGCTGAGACGCCTCATAGTCTCGCTGACCTCATCGCCTTGGTGAAGCAAAGAGAAACACTTTACTGCAAAAGAAATCAAACAAGTGGTAAAAATATCTTCATATAGTGTGTGATTTATGAGTAGCCTCTTGTGCAAATAGAGAACGTTGTATTATTTAGGTAGTATTTATTTTCTCTTGGCTAAAAAGATATTAAAAGAGGGCTTTATCTGAATAAATAGGCTGCCAAATTAACTCTAATTGAAATAATCAGATTAAAATGCTTGTTTTCTGCATGGAATAATAAAGAGTTTGCAGCTACTGTGTGATGATACAGAACTTTCTGCAGGTATATCCAGTATAAAAACACATGAAGCTCAGCGCAAGTTCAACCAGGAAGACCGTCTTCACTCATTCATTCACTATTTCCATGTTACTACTCTCTCTCCTCTCAATAAGTGATCGGGGGCGTCACTCCCCAGCTTAACCAATCACTTCGCTCTATTCTCACAAGCCTATCATAGCGCTCTGCTAACCCTTTTTAAATCTGCTCTCCCCTCTGACAGCTGTCATTCAGGTGACTCGACGCAACCCTCCTCCACCCCTTTCACCTCCTGTCCCTCTGAATCCAGGGTCAAGCTAAGCCACTCCCCTTCAGACCGACCCCAACTATCCATTCACCACCACCACCAGGGTCAAGCTAAGCCCCTCCCCTTCAGACCGACCCCAACTATCAATTCACCACCACCAGGGTCAAGCTAAGCCCCTCCCCTTCAGAC
>NW_011334516.1:0-1659 GCF_000735185.1 Notothenia coriiceps
TGTGTGTGTGTGTGTGTGTGTGTGTGTGTGTGTGTGTGTGTGTGTGTGTGTGTGTGTGTGTGTGTGTGTGTGTGTGTGTGTGGGCATTGTGTTCGCTGTGGGGGACTTCAGGTTCTTCTGGTGGCGATTAAACTCAAGGATCTGGTTATTATTTTAATGACTATAGTCTGAAATCTCTAATGGAATTAAAATAAAAGTGTGTGTCATTCAGACCGTCATTAGCCATGAATTAATACTAAGTAGCACCTCGGTATATTCGTGAACAAGAAGAAGCGGCTAATGAGATAATAATGGAGCGGAGCAGTCGGTTAAGCAGCGCTAAGCTGTCACGGTTCAGAGTTAAAGGGACAGACCGTCTGCCGAGGATCACCGAGGAAATTATCTGCAACTTTGTCATGTAAATAAACGTCTGTCAGGTCGTTCCCTCTCCCCCTGGTACAAAGATATCGAAGCTCTTCCATTTCAGCAGGAAGTCGTGCGCTGATCTGTATCCATTAGTTCATTAGCTGAAGGTCTTTGGTTACTCTTTCGATGCTGGAACCAAAATCAAGTGGCTTTTCGAGCAATAATGCTAAATGTTATCTATAGCTCGAGCTTATCTCTGCTTGTATGCGTTTCATACAATCGAACACTGAATATCTGACTCAAAGAAAACATGAAAAGCTTTTCCACTGCAGCAGGAAGTCATGCAGTGATTAGCAGAATGTTTTTTTGGTTAATGTTTTGATTATAAATTCATCGGAAGGCAAGAAGGCCAATTATCATCTCAGCGGCTTATCTCTGCTTGTCTCAGTTTGATATGATTGCATACTGGATATCACACTTCAGAAACAAGGTGTGCAAGATGTCCCCTTTTTGTCTTGGGGGTTATCATTTCTCCAAATGTTCCCAACAAACGTCCACTTAGACTTATTTCTACTGCAGCAGGAAGTCATGCACTGATCTGCTGTGATTGGTTGATTGACAGAAAGATTTTTGGTAACTTTTTTTAACATTAAATTCATCATTAGCCAGTGATTTTATTTTAAGTAAAATGCTAATTATTACCTTTAGCTCCAGATGTATCTCTGCTTCCCTCTCTGACTGATAACACAAGATATTGGCTTTTGTTTTCTGGGCTTTTCCGGAACACTTTTTTCATTATTATCTGACGTTTTATTGACCAAATAATGCATATTTTTACGGTTTTCTGCACCGTTCTCTGAAACACCTTGTGATAATGTCTTTAAGTATGGCACTAACGTCCACTTTGACTCAAAAATTAACTGATTACAATGTAAATGTCAAGGGGTCACTGAGAGCCACAGCCGCAGCCATGACTCAAGAACTTGCTAATTATAACAACTTCACTAAAATATCTTCAAGGAGGAGATAATGAAACTGCAACTTGACCGGTCCGTTGCTTTTCTTCTGGAAAAGTATTTCTTTCTCAAAAGTTTCAATTAAATAACAAGGAGAGAATAGATAAATTAAAAAGCATTACAATACAGATGAAATGTTTAATATGAAATATCTAATAATGCGTAGTCAATATTAACAGAGAAACTCCTTTGTCGTGTGTGTGCGTGTGCGTGTGCGTGTGCGTGTGTGTGTGTGTGTGTGTGTGTGTGTGTGTGTGTGTGTGCAGGGCTCAACGCTAACTTTTCAAAGTATCAGCTT
>NW_011334517.1:0-4215 GCF_000735185.1 Notothenia coriiceps
ATTTACCTCTGACTTATGTTTACTGCCAACCTAAAAGTACCTCAAAAATAGTAATCAATAATGTATTGAAAAGTTATTTGGCTGATTGTTTTATATTGGCTCAGCCAGGTTATATGGGATGCCCAGTCTACGTACAGATCACTAATTTTGAAATATTAAACTAAGTTTTCTTAAATTTTTCATCCTTGTGTAGAAGGCTATCACGAAACACACATTTGGTTGTTTATAGCACAAAGAACATCTGATTTAATGTGAGGTAGGGAAATAATCATTTGAGTATAAGTACGTTATATAAATATGTAATTTACAACAGCTGTAAGATGCTTGAAAAGCTGGAAAATGCACCTTGAAAATGCTTGAAAAGTGCTTGAATTTGACTTTGGAAAAGGTGTAAGAACCCTGACATTAACTGGGCAACTACACCAATGGAGACTGGGAACCATTGCCAGGGGTGTTACCAACTCAAGGGAACTTCTCTTCCATTCATTAATTGATAATGAGATTTTTTTTGTTGCTTAAACGTCTTTGTCTTATTGCCCAGGTTCCAAGAAAGTTGAGTCTTTTGTCTTTTGAACAGTGAATGGGTCCATCGTTCTCTTGAGATTGTTCTGCCTTTCTAAATGCCTGGCTTGGGCTGTGCTCTCGACATTTAATCTCATGTGCTGTCATTTGAGACGTGTTGACCTGGGGACACATCTCCAATTGGGCTTGCCAAACAGGCAATCATAAAGCATGCATCCGGTGTAGTGGCCCTCCATGATGGAAGAGGAGGAGCCTCTTGGGGCTGTCTGTGACATTTGTACCTGGAACAAGCACAGTAACTAACCCCCGGCTCGCCCCTTAAGATCCCTGTGCCACCCTGACCCAGGTTTGTTATTACCCAGCACTTTGTAATGGGGCCGACAGTTTTTTAAACTAACACCTGTATCTTTATCATTAAGGCTGCCAAAGAAAAAGCACACTTCACTCGTGCTTTTGAGCTTCATGGTTAAATACATTTCTTGAAACCCCTTTAAAAAATGCGTTCATACGCAATTCTCTGCCCAATTCTTGAGAGATATTTGCACACTCGTTGGTGCTTCTGCAATTCAGGTCTTCTAGTTTTTATGGCCAGTCAGAGAAGCCAACCAAGAACTGAAAACCGGAACTCTACACAAACGCCAAGTCTTTGACTATGATACATCCCTGGATTGAATATGCTCTAAATTATCTTTCGACTAGACCAGGCTTAACCCTTTCCCGCTGCTTCCTGCTCAGGAGGAAGAAGTAGCATTCCCCTTTAGCCCACAGCTTTGTTCGGCAGTGTTGGCAAACCTTGAAGCTCCAGCTTGCCTGTTGCAAACCATGACCGTCTTTAAAAAGCAGTCTGAGCGTAACAGGTCTACTGCCGCTTTGGAAAGTTGGTCTTGGTTTTCACCAAAATCTGCCCCTGAAGATCTTATTCTCTAAAAGCTTGCACCCAGGTTTCTTAGACCTCTTTCTCTATGCCTCTGTCTCATATCATGCAATGCATTCAGCCGGCTTTTCATGTTTCCCAGGTCAAGCCTGTTTTGTACAGGTAGGGGTCCTGCCCGTCCTGGTTCTTCTGTTCTGTAGTGCAGTGTGTGTGGGTGTGTCTTCTGGAGCTGCTCCCTGTCTGAGTGACCCCCTGCATTCACTGCTGAACTCAAGCCACGTCAGGGTTCCTATTCAAGCTTCTGTCTCCCTCAAGCCTTAGCCAGATTGTGTGTTGTTTTCACCAAAATCACAAGCCACTTTTTTGGCTTGTCAAGCTCTGATAATAACATCTGATCTGATTATAACAGGTGACCACTTCTCTAAATACATTTCCATCTTGAGTTGTATTTTTCGCTGTTATATTTTCCAAACGCTTTACAGCCTTGAGTCTTTGGGTCCATTGGTCACAGGTAGGGGGTTTAAGCCAGTTTATCAGAATCATCTTATGGGCTATTAATACCAGAACTCTGAGTCTTTTCCCAATCCCCTTGAAGGTATATTCCCTAAAATCAACCTTGGTGTTAAACGTATTATATAAAAACACCAAGATTTCTTCAATTTCCCTCAATACCCTAGAATACTTGTAGTTTTGGGTAATCCCAAAAGATGTGTGAGAAGTCTCCGATTAGTCAGTATCCTCTCCAACTGATTGGGCAAGACTTCTTGTCATAATTATATTACAAATGTTTTGCTTTCTACATCTTCCAAGATGATCCTTAAAGAAAAATGTTCACCTTTACTTTATTCTTCACTAGATAACAGTAAGGATTTACTGGGTCATGCACGTTTTTAATACAAATAATTCCATGTATAAAGGACTCAGGTATAAGGACAAAAGACAACTAAGAAAACCAACACTCTTTTTTATAAGGTTGTACAAAGAGGACCCTAAAATAATTGGGCCAACTGAGAAAAGTGTTTTCATCTAAACAAAATGCAAAAACAAGAGATGATACATGTTGCTAATAATAAAGGAGAAAAGGCTGCAGGCAGAGTGGGAGAGACCAATAGTGTTTCAGGGAGGGTTGAAGGAATGTGAGGTATGCAGATGCCAAAACACCAGTTGTGCTGCATTCCATGAATACCAGATACACTCCCTCCACCTACCGCTCTACACCTGTAAACAAACAGGCTTAACAGAAAGAGAGCAAAGACGTTTCAAAGGTTATGTTAAACTATTATATCAGATTCCTAGGTGATGCTCACAAAACAGGGATTGAGTGAGCCCCATAGCAAATGAAGGTCTACAAATAAGTAATCTCCTGGTTGTCTTTAAAGGAGAACAAACCAAATGTGGTACCACAGCAGTATTTATGTCAGAGTGGTCCTTATGTTATGTGTTGTTATGTCAGTAGGTGGAAGTGCTTAGCCAAGTTTTCTTCTGGGGACTAAAGTTCTAAGGTACAGGTGCCGATGTGACTCTGTATTCACACTACTACTGTTCACAACTTTTTACATATTTGTTGCACACTAATCTCTTCATAGAGTGCCCCCGCTTGGGACCGTTACATCTACACCAACAAACCAGGTGATTTCACATAGATGGATGTTTAAATGGTTCAGGATCAATTCTATACCAGCATGTCACTGGCTTTTTTTTGGTAAATAACAACTTGTCTGACGTAACGAACATATAGAGTATGAAGGATAACACATGGGGACAGTTGCTACAGCCATCACCATACAATTGCTGTGATTTTGTTTGTTTATTAGGTGTTTTTCAGCCAGATATAATTAAGTACTGTTTCATATGGTCTCTTATTTTAGTGTACTTTCCTCACACACCATGACAGTTACTGTCAGTGTTTACTATATGTTAACACGTGACCTCTGTATCACATTACTATAAATGCTTTTTTCCCACTACCTGCATGTATTCTTGGTTGCCAATATTGTTCAACTTCTTAATTTTAGATTCATGTGCGGCCCAGAAATTCTTTATTATTGTTACAAAGTGATAATTGTTGGGATGTTCACTCTAGAAGTGCAGCTATCAGTGTTTCAGACAGTCTAGTAAAAGCAACATCAGTTTAAGAAAATACATATGTTTTTTGGACATTTTCTAGAATTTGGAAAACCTTCATATTACGCATCCTTTAAATCCAAAGCATTAACATATTTATTTTTGTCAAAATTGTGCCAGTCTGCTTGCAGCTCTGTTGAATAACACATGTCTTGGCACATTCATGGCAGAGCATTCCCAGCTAGCGGGGAACGTTCTCACAACTTTGGCTAACGTTACCTATGGGTTCTAACAAGGTTATAAAGAAACGTTTAATCTGATGTTCAAATAACCTTTTTAGGATGTTTATTTGTTCAAATAATGTTCCTATAAGGTTTAAGGTTAAATAAGACATAACGTTTTAACTGCAACATTCAGAGGATGTTTTGAGGATGTTATTAAGGCCTGAGATGACAGAAGGTTTTTTTATAAAACGTTCCTTTAATGTGATATGTTAACAAAGGTGGAACGTTTTGCCTGCAACATTCTAAGGACGTGTTTTGGACGTTGTTGGGTAACACATTAAAGATGTTCTTTATAAAACGTTCCCTCAATGTTACATGATAACAAATGAAGAACATTTTCAAAGCAACATTCTGAAAATGTTTTCAGGATGTTATTGAGGCCTGAGATGACAGAAAGTGTTGTATAAAATGTTCCCTCAATGTTACATGATAACAAATGTGGAACGTTTTGCCTCCAACATTCTAAGGCTG
>NW_011334518.1:0-2459 GCF_000735185.1 Notothenia coriiceps
TGAGTGTGTGAGAGGGAGGGAGGGAGGGAGGGAGGAGTTCCTAGGAACATCCATCTGTCCCACATGGATGTTTCTCTAAAAAGCTCCTCCATCAGCACCAACCAGAGGACACTTTGTATGAATGAGCTTGTCATCACTCAACCTGACAGCCAAAAAACGAGGACTCACCGGCAACATTGAGTATCTAACTGGGATATTTGCTCCAACAAATAAGCACTTTGGTCTTTTGTATGATAAAAACAACATTCTCTAGTACAGTTATTATTTAGCATTACTTCTTAAACGTGTATTTGAGACAGATGCCTGAAATAAGGTCTGTGGTTAACACAAGCTGAAGAGGTTTTCATGTTATGCGAATGTCTGAAGCTTATATCTGTAATGAAGATGGCGGTTGTTTACAAGTTGTTACGGTGAGTGAAGCAAGCAGGACCCAAATGCAGATAACACTGATATTACCTTTATTTCAAGGATTATAATATAAGTCGGACAAACAGAACACTCCCCGGTGAACTCAGTCACCAACAAAAGACGAACCAACACTGAACACAGGAAGAGACAAGACTAAATACAGGGAGGGGTAATCACGTGACGAGACGAGAAACAGCCGGGCAGGGGAGGAGAACCACAAGGTCAACAGGTGAACACACTCAGACCAATAGACACACCAGGGAAACTAACGACAGGAAGGAAAAACACAGGGAGAGGGACCAGACAATACACAAGGGAGGAAAACATGACAGGGAGAACCGAACAGCAAAATAAACCCAAAACTAAAAACGTGACATAACAAAAGAATCGTGACACAAGTGACACTACTAAACGTAACGCTGAAGATTAGCCGCCTTTAGCTTAGCGGCGCTGTAGCGTAGCCATGTGACCGTGATCCAGTTTGTTTATAGCCCTTAGCTTTTTAATTGTATCGGTGATTGCATATATATAATGAACAAATCATGTGATATCATAAACGTGTGTTTGCCACAGACCTTATTTTTGTTGCAGTATTCTGAAATCCAATTGTAAAAAATCCAATTAGCTTCTTTATTAGCGAAGGTAACATCCGGGTCAGCCTTCAAAATACGTTATAGCTGCTCCACTCTTTAGGAATACTCAGGGAATTGGGAGCTGATCAGTCTTTATTATGAAACCTAGAGGAGAAGTAAGCCAATGTAGAAGCTGATTTAAGTTTAAGCAGTAATGTAAACTTTAGTTGAAAAGGGACATTAAAAGCAACAGTATCCTTTAATCTAAGTGTACTCAGCGGACATCTCTGTGATTTGAATTCAGATTCCAAATGAAATCTTAGATCTTTATCCCTACAAACAGTTTTAAGTAGTCCACTTATCCACATGTGTCTTTCCTCTGAGCCTCCTGACAGCAGCAGCACATTCAAACCTCAAAGCCTTCAACCTGCTAAATTCCCTTTAATCCTGAGAAAGAATCCTCGCATACTTAAACGTGGGACAAAGTACCCCAGTGTTGGCGTTTAAAGACAATGCGAAGGAAAGTCGATGTTAAGTGCTGAGTGAAAAAGGAGATCAAAAACAGGACAATATGTGTGTTTAGCTCCGACAAGCTGAGAGTCGGTTGTTGGAGAACGTGAGGAAGAGGAGGGGGAGAAAGAGGAAGAGTAGGGGGTTGGGTTTCAGACAGTTAAGAGAAAAGTGATTCTTCTCAGCTCTGCAGCGGACTTGTATTTCTAAAATATACCAAACTAACAATGTGGTGCTTTTAAGAGCAGATTGAGCTGTTTTCCAACCTCTCTATTAATACGATCTATATGATTACCTGCCCCGCCCTCATCATTTCCACCTGCCGCTAATCACCCTTCCTCCCTTGTGTCCAGGGGTGGAAGAAGTACTCCGATCTGGTACTTGAGTAAAAGTAGAAGTACCAGAGTGTAGGAATACTCTGTTGTAACTAAAAGTCCTGCATTCAAAATGTTACAAAGGTATTAGCTTCAAAATATACATAAAGGTGGGGTAGGTAATTTTGGAGAAACCAGCTCGAGATCGCTAGAATTTGAAAATACACAACCGGAAAAAAATTGCAACTTCCTTACAGAGCCCCTCCTCCAACACACACGAACCCGCACATGACCAATTAGGGCACGAGATAAGTTTGTGCACAGATGGAAGGCTGACAGACAGGTAGGCCATCCAGTTACTTTAGCCGGGCCGGCTCAGATGATTGGTCGTGCTTTTTACAGTACCACGGCTTCCACATTTTTTTATGGATTTTTTGTCAAAGCATTTAAGATATTCATTGCTATCGGGATGTGAAGAGCATTGAAGCAGAGAATGTGACAAAAAGTTTATCTCGAGCCGGTTTCTCAAACTTACCCCACCTTTAAAGTACCAAAAGTAGTCATTGTGCAGATTGGTCCATTTCAGAATAATAGATATGATATGTTTTATAATGATTGATCATTAAAGTGTTCTCAAAGCTGGTAAAGGTGCAGC
>NW_011334519.1:0-4161 GCF_000735185.1 Notothenia coriiceps
CACACACTCTCTCTCTCAAACACAGACACACACACAAACACAGAAAACTGACACACACACACACACACACACACACACACACACACACACACACACACACACACACACACACACACACACACACACACACACACACACACACACACACACTTTTGGCATTTTAAAAGACGTTTGGTTAGAATAGATTTGTGCTACTGTCTTTCTCTTCTCCTTCAATTCAACTGATTTTGATTCAGTTCAATTCAATATATTCTTCTATTGTTTACAAAATGTTCGCTTAAGCTTGTAGATAAGAAAATAGGAGACAAGCAAGGATCTCATGGCAGTAAAGACCTCAAATATTTGAGTGTAGAAGAGACGATTTATGAAAACATTTAGTTTTTTCATGCAGTGGTTAACTTTGGGAGATATTTAGCTTCATTTCTTGCCTGGTTGCCTTGTTGCCTTGATGCCTTGTTGCCTTGATGCCTTGTTGCCTTGTTACCTTGTTACCTTGATGCCTTGTTTCTTTAAGCCATGGTTCTGTACGTATTTGTCTTTATTTGTATTAAATATATGAATACTAATGTGTACTTCTTTTCTTTGTTATTGTTGCATGCTTTATGTAGCTGCTCTGCCACTTATGCTGTAACACTGCTGTGGGACTAATGAAGGAATTCTAATAAGTCCACGTTATCTAACAAGAGGGTTAACTCCTCATGCTTTTATTTTGTAAAACCTGAACAGGAAGTCTGTGATTTCTCTCCCCTCATGGTGGTGAGGGGGGCTCGGTGTGTTTCCATTTAATAATCCACATCTCAGTCCCGGAGAGCTGCTGCAGCACGGAGCGACATTTCTACTGAAAGTGAAGAAAAAACAGCCAAATCAAAGCCAGAAGAGCAGAGGAAACCCCACCAGGTAAATGGAAAGACTCTCCTGCTGCAGACACACACCACACACACCTGATTCAATCATAATTATGCATAAGAAATCTGTGTCGGATTTAAAGTGTCGTCGTTTATTTCTCACCCTGAGGTGGCTGGGTCAAGTTAACCTCCTGCGACTGATGGGTTTCATTCTCATTTTCTGCTCAAATCCCTGGAACTTTCTGGTGTTTTTTGTTTCTGTTTTTGCACGCAGAGCTTCTGTCCGTGTTACATATATTACAGGATTAAAGTAGCTGTTTGTTGTCAGGATTAAATGAGAGGATAAAGCAGCTTCTCTCGGAAGAAGACTTCCAGGTTTCCTCTGGTTTAACCCCGGGGCTCTGGAGCCTATTTACGGACTGAGATGTTTCAGCACCGCGGACAGCTCCGGAGCAAAAACACAGATAGAAAAGAGAGGAAATTAGCCATTAAATGTTGATTTATTTAAGCAATTCTTGGTGAAAGTGTCCGTTTTATATCTCTATTTGATTACATATTGTATAGTAGTGTATAAAAGAGCAGTGCTTTGTGAGGATTTCATTCATTTTGGTGCCAAATCAGTGCAGATGTAGCCTTTTTTTCTACAAATGTGCCCGATTTCATCCACTCAATAAATAAATAAATACATCAATAATGGTCTTTTATGTTAAGGTAAATGTATAAAGGTATGTTTAAGACATATTTTGTGTTGCTATAATTAATATAAATGAAGTTACAGGCTAAATTAGCAGCATAACATTGAATTGATGTCATATTTTTCTTGTTAATTCAATTTTTTTTACATTAAGGGGTAATTTAAAAACTACGCTGATGGATATTATAAGGATTTTTAATTCAAATTCCCAAGGTAAATCAAAAGTAGTGCGGAGGTGTGACCAAAAAATCAATTTCTATTTATTCTTTCTGAGTTCACCTTGTGTAAAAACATGGAAACGAGTTAAATTAGATCTGTGGTTTTGAAAGATTATGCCAAAAATCTCCCTTTTCCTCTGATAAGGGGGAGGCATGCAAGCCTTTACTTTTTTTGTTGCTGCGTAGAAGTTTTTTATGGCTGTGAAATCAAGCAGAATGAGGGCAGGGTACATTAAGAGCAAGTCTATAAAAATACCTCCTGCAAATCCAATCTGCTTTATGAAAGATTACCCCTTTCTGTCACATTTTATTGAGCTTTATTTGGATGAAAACTCAGATTTATTTGTCCTTTTATCTGCCTGTTTTTCTGGGAGAGGTGTGTGCTTTTTTAGTTGGACGAAAGCCAATGCACTGCTGTTGTTTTTGTTGTTGTTGTTGTTTGGCAGGCTGTGAGTTTGGCAGCAGTGTTGTTCCTGTTTCTCCATGTGGGGGATAAAGAAACATGTAGTCACAGCTCGGACTCAGTGAAGCACTTCTTCTGAAGTATTTCTATTTAAAACGATCAATAAAAGGTTCAGTTCACAGAACAATCTTAGAAAATGCAGTGTCTTATGATAGGAAGTTTTGAAAACACGAGCATTAAGAATAGGAAACAATCGGTAAAATGCGGATTATTATTCAAGTAAAGGCTTTAAAATCGTTGAATTAGCAACTGTTTTATCTTAAAAATGAACTGTGCATGCATTAGAGGATGAATATACACACTTTTGACCCTCCCTGCTTCCCGTCCTATTACGGGAATGTCATCGAGGACGAAGAGCTCAGACTGACGCTTAAGCAGATCTTTGATTTTGCAGCCTGGTGTTTGTAAGCGTAGAGTAAACAGATACTTTAATGAGGACAGGAAGTGATCAGGAAAAAACATCCAGCCTCGTTGAACCTTTATTTCATTTAATTGTTTATGCATTTCTTTGATTTGTGCTGTAGTTTAATAGAAAGAACGGAAGTTAGACGATAAATAGAGTGCTGCTTAGAAGACGTATTTCTGTAGGCCAAGCAGGAAGTTATCACCCTTATTAAAAACCATTGGAATTTGGGTTAATAAAGAAATTAGCCTCCGTGGCAAACAAATGTTTATGATACTTTTATTAAGCTAGATAATCATCCCAAATAAACACCACTTTTAGTATTTTGAAGCATACAATAAAAGCTAAAGGCAGCTAATGTTAGGATGTAAAGGAACTACAGCACGGTCACATGACTTCACGTCACCACCGCTAAGCTAAAGGTGGCTAATGTTGGGCTATAAAGGAACTACAGCACGGTCACATGACTTCACGTCACCGCCGCTAAGCTAAAGGTGGCCAATGTTGGGTGTGATGACGTTTAGTCGTCTCATTTAGACTCTTGTTAGCAGCACTTTTTTTAAAATGGGGTGTTTACTGACATATTTTATGTCCTAGAACCAACCGTTAAAATCTCACTCAGTAAACCGTTGACTTCCCTGCAGGTGCGTCGGTTGAACCTGTACATGGAGGGCCAGTCGACGCCCTATAACCAGATCCTGGGTCAGTTCACGTTGGACCGCTGCTGGGACGAGTGCATGTTCCGCTCCGAGTACCAACAGCGCCGCACCGCCATCGAACTCTACAACAGGTAACAAGAAGGAGAGAAATCTGGAAATATTTGTACGTTTTTCGTTGGTTAAAATGAACTCTTTCTTTGTTTTTCGCCTCATCAGACAGAACCGATGGACAAAGCGAGGCCTTGCCATCGTTCCAACAAAGTTTGGCATCAGCTTCACCGCCCTCTTCCTCAACCAGGTGAGATCCAACAACACAGACTCACAAACAATGGAAGACTGACATTTGGGGCTTTTAGGACTTCACGAATTCCCGTTATTGTGTGTGTGTGTGTGTGTGTGTGTGTGTGTGTGTGTGTGTGTGTGTGTGTGTGTGTGTGTGTGTGTGTGTGTGTGTGTGTGTGTGTGTGTGTGTGTGTCAGGCCGGCGCTCTGGTTCACATCTATACTGACGGCTCTGTGTTGTTGACTCACGGCGGGACGGAGATGGGACAAGGACTCCACACCAAGATGGTCCAGGTACCTGAACACAGCACCACCATCTAGTGGCCATTAGTGGAGCAGCAGCTTTAGACGCTTCATTTGACTGAGGAGGGTTGAACCCACAAATATAATTGTGTTGTTGGGATTTATTAGATAAGATAAATATATGAATTCAGTAAGATATATTGAAAATAAATGTTCAAAAGGTTTGACTGAAATTACGTAAAAAATAAATAAATATTGAAATTAGTTAAAGAGCATCTTGCAGGAATTATTCGGTACGGGCCCTTCGGTTCGGTACACGTGTGTACCGAAGTGTACCGAACGAATATAACGTTAA
>NW_011334520.1:0-2386 GCF_000735185.1 Notothenia coriiceps
GGGCAAATTAAACGTGTAACTGGGGTGAAAAGGCTATTTCATTTAGCGACGGCCCTGTGTCTCTCTCTCTCTCTCTCTCTCTCTCTCTCTCTCTCGGCTCAGTAGAATGAATGGAGACAGAAAATAAATCTAGATTCGGCTTTTAGTGCATTTTACAACTTTAAGGACCGAACGATTCTAATAAGGGCTATAACATAGTTCATATTGGGTAGTTCATTTAGTTACAAAAAAATTATCCACCGATTTACAGGCGTCTCTTTCCCCATGTTAGTCAATGGGGAAAAGTTGTTTTGGGCCAGGTGACGTCACGGACTGATACGGGAGTTTCAGTACCGCCGTTTGGACACAACGAATGTTGGGCACAGAGTCCGGCGCACTTCCTGGGGGCTTGCTTCATTTGCCTAATCTTCCCTAAGGGACTTATTCCTGTGTGAACGCGCCTAATGTATGTGTATGTTTGAATATTATTGGTATCTTGATTAGCCATTTAAAAATGATATTTACAACCAACTTCCAACAATATTTTAAGCTGTTGATTATTTGAGGAGAAACAGAGGTTTGGAGTTCTGTTGATGAGATCAAATAAAGACCAACTAAGCATTTCGTGAACTAACGACAGCACCGACAAATGTCTTAGTTTATATTTGATTTTTCTGGACTGCAGTTACTTGTAACATGTCTTTGCATATATCATATGTTAAGTATGTATTAAAGTATTTCCAAGTTTCAATCATATACATGGAGTATAATAAGGAGTATAACCAGAAAGTCCTGCAATCATTATCAAACGCTTTCTCTCTGACTGACGTAAAATCCAGAAGGAACCAAAAACCTGACTGCGGTTCTTTGGGGAAACATTTTGCATCAAAAGCATTTAAGAGATATTGAATTCTGGTGCAAAGTATCAGATTTTAACCACAAATATCAGATGTCCAGAGAGTCTCAGTGGTCAGACTTTTAGCTCCAATATTTACAGTCTCACATCAGCTAGGAAGAATTGTTTCAAGAAAACCACTAAAAACTGGAAAAATGTACAACACACACCTTGAGAAATGTCAAAGAGGTTAAATATTTTTACTTTATTAAACCTTTAAGATGAAAAACTCCATCGTCAGTTTAAACACAAGTAGTTTTACACCTGAATGAATGTCATAATGTGTTTCTTCAAACACAAAGGAGAAACTGGAGAGAAATCCTGTCCAGAGGCCAACGTCCTGGTACCAGTCAGCTAAAGTGTAGTTTTACCAAAAGATCATCGGTAACAGGGCTGCAATAAGTGTAACCTTTAACCTCTGACCTCAGGTGAAGAGGGGGAAACTGGGCAGTGTGTGTGTTCTCATGTCTCCGTACAATAACACTGATCTTAAAGCTGTTTCTGATAAACTTAATCAATGAGCCAGGGTTTGCTCACACTGACCTGTGACCTCAGAAGAGGCAGAATTAAGTATACTGCTGATACACTTGAATTTAATATAACATTTAAAACACTTTAACACCAGAGTTGTTTGTTTGTATGTGTGTGTTTATGTATGTAATGTCTAAAATATACATACATGAATACATGTATGTCACGTGACCATTCTTCATGGTCTCACGAAGCATCTTTAGGTCACATGATCTACCATTTGAAGAGAATCAGGTACAAAAGACTTGCGCCCTTTTCACAGCGACAAGCTAGCGTTAGCTTGTTAGAAGCGAAGCAAAAGCATGCATTAATTAGACCCTTCAGAAAAACGCGATTCTGCGTTCGCAGAATTTACCGCATAATCAGCAAAATGGCGCAGATTTTTTAAAGGGACACATATTTATCAAAAGGCCGCATAATCCCCGCATTTTTACACACAAAGTTGAGGGGGAAAAAAGTGAACTCGTCTTGACGTGAAGTAGTGATGATGATCATGTGACGTCATCAGCTCGCGCATCACAGAAGGTAAACAACACGGTAGAGTGAACGTGTGGAACTCACACGAGAGAGAAAACACCAAGATGAAAAAATCTGATCCATCTCATTTACCAACGAACATTTCTGCTAAAGACCGGGCAAAGCAGTACCCCGATGTCTTTCACAAAAGTGGGGGGAAACTATTCTGCACCCCGTGCAACTGTGTGTTGGAGCATACGTCTTAGAGAAAATCGACGGTGACGACCCACTTTGATTCATTCAACATTCGAAAATGCTTTCTGCTGCTGTGGACAAGAAAGCCAAACAACTCACGTTCACCGAGGCATCAACCTCCAAAACCCTTTCGAGGGCTACAAGAAACGAAGTGAGTAACCTACAAGATTGAAGCTTGTCAGATAACGAACGAGTAAATGAAAACAGAATGAGGCGGAGAAGTGTGTGTGTGTGTGTGTGTGTGGGATGGTGTGTGTGAGATTAAAATAG
>NW_011334521.1:0-3732 GCF_000735185.1 Notothenia coriiceps
CAGACACACAGACAGACAGACAGACAGACAGACAGACAGACAGACAGACAGACAGACAGACAGACAGACAGACAGACAGACACAATCACAGATTGAAAACAATAACAGCTTTGTGTCGCGTACATTACTCCAAACACACTTATACCTTTTCCATTTTGACAGAGAAGTCAGGGAATTCTCCCACGCGTCTTCCACACAATCACGAAACCACACACACACATACACACATACACACATACACACACACACACACACACACAGAGGCCACCGCTGTCGTCTGTGTAGTTACTATGGCAATATCGAGCGATTTCCTCCTCCACTCAGAGCGGCAGGACGGCAAGTGGTGGGGGACAAAGGTGAGAGGTGTTCATAGAGGGGAAATACAGAAGTTGGATTATACACACACACACACACACACACACACACACACACACACACACACACAATGACAAAGCAGAAGTGCCAAAAACATTGCTCTGTTTTTTCACACTAGTCATCGTTTCATTTCTGCCGTGTCAGATATTCCTTGTTGTATAACAATTACAAACACAACAATGATGTGGTGTCCTCACACTGAGTGATCACTGTCATCTTAAAAATGCTGTCAAGACATTTCATCTAGAGCCTTTTCATATTACCGACTGTCCCTTTATGAACAGCTGAAACCAAAGGAACAATATTTTACCAAAAAACAAATTAACAATAGTATAATACTAATATTGTTAGCGTAATCTTTTTCTGACACTGTGCAGAAATACCAGCTTTCAAACAACACATTGGCGTGCACAATTAACTAAAATGTTATAAGCAATCAAATGTTCTATTTGGAATTTTAGTTTTTATAATATGATTGAAGGGCAAAACTATTTGGTAAGCAAATCTGATGAAAAAATCAAGTATGTTTGCCCCTAAAATATAGAAAATGGCAAAGAAACAGAAACACTTAAGCAAGATGTTAATGCACTTTAAACTCTGAGTTAGTATACTGGTGTAATATACTGATCAATGAATGAAGAAGCAAATGAAATCATGTTTAGTCTCAATAGACAGTAAAACACACAGCACATTTTCCTGCGTAAACATAAAACCATGCGTACAAAGGGGCGGGCCCTCAGGCTGCTTATGTTTGATTGACAGGTGACAGCGATACCTTTTTGGATATCTCACACGTTATGTTGTGACAGAGGCTGACGTTAAACAGTGAGGCAGCATCACCATTATTCCTCAGGGTGTGTGTGTGTGTGTGTGTGTGTGTGTGTGTGTGTGTGTGTGTGTGTGTGTGTGTGTGTGTGTGTGACTACGCCTCCCTTATGGGGACAAAATTGAGGTCCCCATAGGGAACAATTCATTTTAGGGTGAAGACTTGGTTAGGGTTAGGCATGTGTTGGTTATGGTTAAGATAAATCTCCAGGAAATGCATGTAAGTAAATGTAATGTCCCCTGAAGTGATGTGTGTGTGTGTTCTGCCCACCTGTGTGTGTGTTCCTGCGAGGCGGCTCACTTTCCCTGACAGCTCTCCTTTATGTGTCTACATTGTGTCGAGCTGCTAAAGGTAATTTCCCCCCTATTGTCCCCGTCCTCAGTGACTCAGCTCCAGCCAGGCGGGAACAGAGCCGCTCAGACGTGTAATGGTGAGGATTTGTTACTGTGAGCAGCGACTGGGAGTGTGTCTGCTCCCAGTTCACTGTTCTGTTAACACTCGTTCACACTCCTGCAGCGCTGCACACTATAATGCCTTTCTTCCATCTATGACAGTAATAACACACTCTGGGAGTTAGCTGGAAACTTTAAAAAAGCAATTGGTAGTGTTTTAGCATTGTTCTGAAAGCAGCAGAAGGGAAGAACTTCACTTACATGTTTTAGATAGAGCTGTTCCCATTATGTGCAATATATAAATCCGAGGAACATGGGATTGTCCCCCGGAGATACACTGGGCTGCATTAAATCAAACACACTCTCTTTAAATCGGAGCTAATCACATCTTTAGACTCAAGCTGCTGTTAGGGCAGATATACTTCATGTACTCAGATGTATAGGAGAATATAAAAATAGTCCTTTCTGGTTGAGCATGTCACTGCGTGTCACGGTGGAGAAATGTAGGAGTGTGTGATGGCTGGCTTACCCTCTCTGCACTATAACGTCTCAGCGCTTTGACAAACAGCAGCAAACTGAAACACATCTGACAGCCGGCCGTGTTACTGCTGCTGTCAGAGGGGGGACATTAAATGCCAGCTTCTTGCATTTAGATATGTTTTGCTTCCCTGGGTTCGTATTTTCCTGTGTTGGCCTCTTCTGAAATGATTCCATTACGTTTATTGCTTTATATGCTTTTTTTATAAGACATATGCTTGTGCGAGAGGCCAAGAATGCATCAAATGTCAACATCAATGATCGCTGTGTGTTCAGCTGTGGAGTCAGTGAGCTATGGCACAGACTGGTGAGTGGCTCTGGCTCCTTGAAGGCAGACTTTCGCACCAAACCACCACAAGTATTTGTCTGTCTCTGTGCATTCATCCAGAACTGAAAGCGGCTCAACAGGACAGAAACAGGAACAGAGGAGAAGTTACCAGCCAAGGACAGGAGTCATGGAGTTTGGTTGTGTTTTGTCAGCCGTTTTGGATCCGGGCCTGTGTTTTGGAAAGGTTTGGTTTTGGCTCTGCTTGCTGGATGGAAATGAGCTGGATGGTGGATCTGGAGCCAGTTTACCTTTTTGTGGAGTGACTTTGGACTTATTATGTTTTCTTTCATTGGGATTATTCAGCCATATCAAGAAGACTGCATTCTAAGTTGGACATTGCCAGAGAATTACTTATAATTTGTGTCTGTACTTCTGTTGGAGGTGTTGAATGTGTTTGGGCTAATTAAACTGATTTTGAGACGCCAGACTGACTCTGTCTAGGTTTTAGTTTGGGGGGGGGGGAACTGTATTATTTAGAGGACACACTTAATGTATCAGCCACTCTCTTTGCCTGCTTAAATTCCCACAGTCACTCCCGAAGTTTTACAATGGTGACTAGGCTTAAAATATAAGCTGATTGTTATTATGGTCCGGATCTGTCTGGAGCAGGGGTGTCAAACTCAATTTCTTTGCGGGCCACATCAGCATTATGGTTGCACTCAAAGGGCCGGTTGTAACTTTAAGACTATATATCAAAATACATATATAAATATTTAATATATATAAGATAACGTATTATATTACATTATTGCCTCTGCATTAGATTATTATCTGATAGGGTAATAACTTCATAATTAACTACGTCTGAAAGCAGAAGTCTAGGGCAAATCATTGCAAGTCTCTTCACTGAGAATGTTACAAAATGATTTCAAAAAAATCTAATTCTGAGAAAAAGGCAAATTCTAAGAAAAAATGAATATCTTGAAGAAAATAAGTCAAATTCTGGGAAAAAAAGTCAAATTTGAGATGCATTGTGGGATATGTAGTTTATGGGCAACGTGCTTCTGTAAATCGGCATGTAACCGTATAATAAACATATTATATTCTTTGCAAGCTCTTGAGGGGCCGCATTAAATCAAGTCGCGGGCCGGATTTGTCCCCCGGGCCTTGAGTTTGACACCCCTGGACTGGAGGATCTGTGGTCGGGGGGACGGAAACGTACCTGGATCGCGGCCCGTCAGACTAACACCTCTCGTGCACTCTCTGACAGTTTGTCTCTCTAATAACCTGTATGTCCAAATCTCTTCATTTCTGCAGATGAAAAGGCTGAATGC
>NW_011334522.1:0-3255 GCF_000735185.1 Notothenia coriiceps
CTCCTCCTCTTTCACCTCCTGTCCCTCTGAATCCAGGGTCAAGCTAAGCCCCTCCCCTTCAGACCAAACCCAACCATCCATTCACCACCACCACCAGGGTCAAGCTAAGCCCCTCCCCTTCAGACCGACCCCAACTATCCATTCACCACCACCAGGGTCAAGCTAAGCCCCTCCCCTTCAGACCGACCCCAACTATCCATTCACCACCACCACGGTCAAGCTAAGCCCCTCCCCTTCAGACCGACCCCAACTATCCATTCACCACCACCAGGGTCAAGCTAAGCCCCTCCCCTTCAGACCGAACCCAACTATCCATTCACCACCACCAGGGTCAAGCTAAGCCCCTCCCCTTCAGACCGACCCCAACTATCCATTCACCACCACCAGGGTCAAGCTAAGCCCCTCCCCTTCAGACCGAACCCAACTATCCATTCACCACCACCAGGGTCAAGCTAAGCCCCTCCCCTTCAGACCGAGTAAAACGTATGTTAGTGACAGCTGTTTCTTTCTTATAATCATTTCCTGAAAAATCTTATTCTGGGAAATTAAGCGAGAAAAAGTTTGTTGATATTTGATAATGCCATGGATATTAAGGTGTCAAAAAGGTGTTTTTTTATCTCCTCAAAGCCTTCATATGGATCTCTGACTGGCATTTTCACTGGTGTGTGTTTGTGTGTGCGTGCGTGCGTGCGTGCGTGCGTGTGTGCGTGCGTGCGTGTGTGCGTGCGTGCGTGTGTGTGCGTGTGTGTGCGTGCGTGCGTGCGTGCGTGCTTCCTGTGACACAGTTGCCTTCAGGAGCTCATAAAAGTGTCATTTCTTGAATGGTGGTTTTTCTTTGTCCTTAGCTTTGGACAACGTCACCTCACATGGAGACGCGTCAGACTCGTGACTGATGGTTAAGGCAGCTTTCTGAAAACATCACAGATAAATGGCAGGCTTTTTTGACATTGTCATCGAAATAAAAAGCAGGGGCATTTTCCTATGCACCAATATTCATGAGGAGAGAAATCCGTCTTAAAAAGAAACGACAGCTGCCTCAGTAGAACATAATGCAACACAGCTACAGGGTATTTTTACTGATCTGTCATCCTTTGCGAGACAAATACAAGCCTTTCTTTGACAGCTGTTTGTCATTGGAACACCCTGAAACAACTCGTTTAAATCTCTGTTATCACTGTCACTCTGTGCGACACAATACTCCTGTGAGGTTGGGAAAGGTTGGAAGGAAAAGTAGATGAAAGTTCACCAAAGTTTGGGTGGATTATGTTTGGAGGAGGTTTGAGAAACATTTAGAAAAGAACAAGGCACTCGAAAGCTATCATTGAAGCAGAGGTCAGTGCTATTAGCCTGTAACCAATGAGGCGAGTAACCTCAGGGCGAACAACTCTGTCTCCGAGTGGATTCCGTGGGCGTTCGGTGGAAAGAGGAGGTCAAGCACATCAAACTATCTCCCCGTATGTAGATCTATCCGCAGCGTGGGTTTTAAAAGTGATTTTTTTTATTCGAACGGCAGCTTTTAATTTGGATAAATTGGATTCCAGACTTATAAAAATGTGCCCACACCCCTCCTAATGCATTATAATCATGCCTGAAATCTCCTCAATGACTCCCTCCACTTATCTCCAAATGCCTGTGAATTTGTAGCGCTTAATAAGCCTTATGTAACTACGCCCCTTATAGAGTAAAATATCCAGATCAAAAAGAACAGCTCTGAATCTCATTTTCACCCAGCTCCTGCAATCCTTTTTCATTGTCCTCCCAAGGATCCTGGACCTTGATAGAGTCAGACAAGCGTATCAAGCCACAGAGGGACACAATCTGTATTACAAGCATGGGGTGCAGAGGAAGCGATGAGTTAACGGGCAAAGAGGTGGAAAGGGAGTTGTTGTTCAGTGTACCTCCATCATGCTGAGGATTTACAGACACAGAGAGGACAGAAGAAACCTCGATTAGTGTGGGACAACGTTTCAAATTCTACATTGTACTAGTCGCCAAAGAGCAGGATTGTTTTAATGGTGTGACCTAATTGATGTGGCTGGATACCGAGACACATGCAGGCCAATTAAAGCAACTATAACTAGAGGGGACTAAGGAGAAAGCACAATTGTATTAATGGCATTGCGATACTTTCATCAATCAATCAATCAATCAATGTTTATTTATATAGCCCAATATCACAAAGGTTACATTTGCCTCAGTGGACTTCACAGTTTGTACAGAATATCAGTATGACAACACGACACCCTCTGTCCTTAGACCCTCTGTCCTTAGACCCTCTATCCTTAGACTCTCTGTCATTAGACCCTCTATCCTTAAGCCCTCTGTCCTTAGACTCTCTGTCATTAGACCCTCTGTCCTTAGACTCTCTGTCATTAGACCCTCTGTCCTTAGACTCTCTGTCCTTAGACCCTCTATACTTAAACCCTCTGTCCTTAGACCCTCTATACTTAAGCCCTCTGTCCTTAGACCCTATGTCCTTAGACCCTCTATACTTAAACCCTCTGTCCTTAGACCCTCTGTCCTTAGACCCTCTGTCCTTAAACCCTCTGTCCTTAAACCCTCTGTCCTTAGACCCTCTGTCCTTAGACCTTCTGTCCTTAGACCCTCACATCGTACAAAGAAACACTTCTGGAGAGACACTCAGGGAGAGCAACAGAGGAGGGATCCCTCTCCCAGGACGGACAGACGTGCAATAGATGCCGTGTGTAAATCAAAAAGATAATACATTTTACAGCATAGGTAGACCAAATGTTTTGAAATGCATGTGTCTGTAAGAAGAAGATGAATCCACGAGGATGTCAACAATCTTGTGGGAGTCATCAGGGAAGTAGTTTGATGAGAGTCAGGCAGGACCGCAGAGACAGGTTCAGCCACGACCAGAAGTCCAGGACTCAGATCAGGACTCAGATCAGGACTCAGATCAGGACTCAGATCAGGACTCAGATCAGGACTCAGGACTCAGATCAGGACTCAGATCAGGACTCAGATCAGGACTCAGATCAGGACTCAGATCAGGACTCAGGACTCAGATCAGGACTCAGATCAGGACTCAGATCAGGACCCCGAACAAATCCCCCAAAATCCTTATCAGTATCTTTTTCCCTAATCCAGCCAACAAGCAAACTGAATCAATTACAAAAAAGACAACGAATGAGAGCTTTTTTTTTTTTTAATTCATGTACTTTTTATTACCTGATTGATTCTCAAGCTGGTGTTGAGTGATATTTCACCGACACAGGAGAGAACGTCAATACA
>NW_011334523.1:0-3587 GCF_000735185.1 Notothenia coriiceps
GGATTTTCCCCGCGATGTTCGAAATTATTGATATTTATCGGAACGGTATCGCACCTTCTTTTTTAAGCTGACGGTTTGAGATTACTGGTAGCCCAATATTTCATTGCACAACAGTTGTTGGGAGGCTGTCACCGGCTCTTTAAGGCACTCAAAAGCAATTGGTGCATGTGTTTGAAAATGTGCACAAATGATGCTTCCAGAGAATTCCTGTCTCACGACGAAGGGCCACAGGATGCCATGGCTTCTGAAAAGTTTCCATAACAGGCTCCCGAGCTGTCAGTAAGTGGCGGCTGGGGGGGGGGGAGGGCTTCAGCAGCGGGTCTCTGATGCCTTTGCAGCAAACCTGAAGGAGACCAGAGAATAAAGAGAAAACAACAATTATATATTTATTTTCCAATTCAGCCAGCTTTTTATTGCGTGCACTCCTTTAGTTCCAAGGGTTATGGGGTAGAGAGCGTTCCCTGGGGAGGTTATTGAAAGCCATACATGTAAGCTAGAAAGACAAAGAGCATCAAAGGGAAAATGAGAGAAGACAGAGAAAGAGACGAAACATGATAGAGGCAGAGGAGTCATCGCGAGGTGTCTCAGAGCTGTCAATCACGGCAGAAAAAGTGGATGGTTTACTCTGAAGCGACCTGTAGAGAGAGGGGTGGAATGGAAATAAGGATGTATTGCTTCCTGCGGCAAACAAATTATCTCTAAATCTTTCAAATTAAGTTAGTCGATTGAAACAGACTTATGACAGATGCAATGTTAATGCAAGTCAGACAAAATGGATCATTATTAGAAGGCTTTTAGTATTGGAGACTGAAACATGAGATCTCTGGAGACTGGAGAGTGCTGACGACAATACAGAGTTGATGTAGAGACTACATTAGTTCTACTATAAATAATCACCTCCAATGTTGATATAATTATGTTTAATCTGCATGTTTGATTCTTCGCATAGATTTTAAAGCTGCAGCAAATGGAATCACTCGTGGTGACAAACTCGCACAAATATATATAACTCTGCAGTCATTCTTTGCTAAACAGAACGTTTTTAAATCTCATTTGCATGGTTTCTTATTTTTGTGACCAAAAATTACAGTTTGTTGGTAAATGATGGTTCTCAACTATTTGCCAAATAACTCAATGTGCTCTTTCTGCTCAGCATTAAATAGCAGATGGACAATGTTTGCATCATGATTTTTTGCAAACAAGAGTTGGAGGAGACCAAAATGGAATTAAAAGTAAACTGAATGTTGGACTTGGATTCATCAGTTGGATACAAAACTCCAAATGAATGCAAATGTTGTTGACGAATGTTCACAATCAGAACTTAAAGATCTCCGATCAATTTTTAGCTAAACGAAGCAAATGGGTAATAACAAAGGCTCTGAATTAGCCCTTAGCAAAAAAATGCTAATGCACTTAGCACAGAACTCAAAGTAAAATAGCCTTATTACTTATTGAATCTGCACAAACAAGATATCAATTAGCAAGCTGAGATTCCACAGATTCCATACATATAAGTATCATCACTTAGCGATCGGAACTCGCAGCGAAACGACAACAAACAATAACACAATTAGCTTTACGGAGACAAAACGTCTAAAAACGTCTTACCTTGGTTGTTTTCTGATCAGAATTTGTGCTCAATGGCATTAAAAAGATAACAACGCTGCTGAAGGTTAATCCATAGGTTAATCCAATGTGTCTGTCACTTTGAAATGATTACTGATAATCCATCATTCCATTTTTATGTCAATAACGGAGATTTCATATTCGCTGCTATGATAGCTACCAGAGTGTATGACAGCTTCCGGTATTGGGCATTCTGGCTACGCATCACTCATTCACCAATGGGTAATGTTCTGATGGACTTTAGGAACTTCCCCTCGATTATATTGGCTCTAACAGTTAAAAAGAGATGTCAATCATCAAAATCGACCGAGGGGGGCCAGAGATATGGAAAATGCACCCAAATGCCCCCCCCTCATATTGGTATGACTGAAAAGACCCCCCATCCCCGCCACGCCGTTATAATGTCCGTCTTTTCACTGAATTGTCTTCTTGAAAAGGGTACTCAACAATTCCGCAACAACATCATCTTCACCTGTTGCACTTGCCATGTCAACATTGAAAACAATAAAACGGCATATGAATTGCTTCGTCGCATTCATCTAGAACAGGGTCCACCAACCTGTTTTAGGATGAGAGCTACTTTCACAAAATAAAACAAGTCGGGGGCTACTTTTACTCTTCTTTTTTTTGTTTTTTGCAGTATATATATATTTAGCAAATGTTAACATTATTATATGCTTACCTTTAACCTTTGTGTGCTGCTTGGGTCTGTTGGACCCGTTTTCAGTGTCTCAACATTAAGATGAAAGAGAGCTGTATAATTTTCAATAATCCAAACATCTTTAGAATATGATCACAACCAATAACAAATCATTTAAACTTGTTTATTCTTATCTTATGTTACCTAGTTAGCATTCTTTCTTTTTTATTTATGCATATTTTACTAATCACTCCCCTTTTAAACTTTTTTTTTTTTTACTGTCCTATAGTACACATTGGAATGATGTATTACTTTATATATTAAATAGATAAAGGTGTGCTCTCCCTAGCTCTCTCTCGCTCTCTCTCTTTCTGTCTCTCTCTTTCACAGAGGCTGTGTGCTCCTCCGTGGCGATGACGGCTTGCGTTAAAAAACAATAATAAACATATTTGTAAAGTGGGGGGACAAAAACGGGATTTCGAAAAGTGGGGGGACATGTTCCCCCTGTCCCCAGTGGAAATTACACCATGCGTGTGTGTGCGTCAAGTGCAATAAATAAATACGCTAGTTGCAACACACACAGGGTAAAGCTCTGCCCCTCATTTGCTGTATAGGTTGGCACGACTAGGCTGTTCAATGGGGCTGATGTGTTGTGTAGATTCTGCCAGAAGGAAAGGTCAAACTCCTTATGAAGTGTGCGGTGAGCTGCCGCTCCACATTGCTTTTCTTCCCGACTGCAACGCTGGTCCCGCAAATCAAGCAAGAACGTGATTGGTCGATATTCATTTCGGGGGTGGGGGGAGGAGGGGTGTTAGATAGATATAGAGTTAGTAAGTAGATAGAGTGCGCTATGATTGAGGTTTCGTTTATTACATTACATTACATTACATTGCATTTAGCTGACGCTTTTATCCAAAGCGACTTACAATAAGTGCATTCGACCAGGAAGATACAACCTTTAAGAAAACAGAATCATATAAGTACATCAGGTTTCATAGAGCCAAACATTTCAAGTGCTACTCAACTGGCATTTAAAAAGCCAGCCCTTTATTAGTATATAAGTGCTTTGTTAGTAATTTTATCGCTCGAAGTGGAGTCTAAAGAGATGAGTTTTCAGTTTGCGTCGGAAGATGTGTAAGCTATCTGCTGTCCTGATTTCAATGGGGAGCTCATTCCACCATTTTGGAGCCAGGATAGCAAACCCACGTGTTTTTGCTGACGGGAACTTGGGTCCCCCTCGCAGTGCGGGTGCAGCGAGCTGTTTGGCTGATGCAGAGCGGAGTGCACGTGCTGGGGTGTACGGTTTAACCATGTCCTGGAT
>NW_011334524.1:0-1366 GCF_000735185.1 Notothenia coriiceps
TGACTTCTTGGAGGCATTTAGAAGGTGGCAAAACTCTCGGTTTTTGTCCAGAAATGATGGAAACGCTACCAAAAAGGTGCATTTTAAACCCTTAGAGGCAGAATTGTAGGCTAACAAAGTCCGTTTTGAAGTGTGTGGTCTTGCCTTGTGTGTCTGCAGCAGCTGATTGGTGTGTGTGTAGGTGTGTGTGAGGTGTGTGTGCAGAGGGCTTTTGCTGTGTTGTTTGTCCAGCTGTTAATGTGTGGCTCTCATTAAGCTCCTGTTGTCGGGGGACGTGGAAAGCTTTCTGACTGATTACTGACTTCTGGTCGTTTCTGCTTCTTCTTTGTGGGTTGTAGCTTTTGGAGAAGTGCAGAAATCCCTTCCTAATGAACTCTAAATTTAAGAAAACAAACCATTTTCTCCAGTTGCTAATATCATTTATTAGCATTGAACAAAGTAGCTGATTCCTTGAGCAATGTCTTTGTTCATTTCTGATTTCTTAGTCAGTCTTGGTGACAGTCGTATTGTGGAGAAATTTCGAAGCCATTGATCAGCTTTTGAGTTGAATCAGAGAACAATTGTGTTTTTGTTTCTTCGTGGAAAACCCAATGGACTTTACCCTGCCTTCAGCTTCTTGAAAAAAGTCAAAGTCTTTAATGTCCGATGTGTGAATAGAGTTCATTGTTGTCCGGAGAATTCACGTTGAGTTGCATGCGGATGATGTTTCTATCTTTGATGCTGTAAAAGCAGAAGAAAACGAACACCTGAGGGTAAAGGAGAAAGGAACCCAGTTGCCCACATTTGAAGGTCCAAGTTTTTGTTTCGTCCATGGCTCTAACTTGACAAAAAGTCGAAAGAGTTTGTTGTTTACTTTATGACCAAAATCATATTTCTGTAACTTTAGTCAATGAAAACCAATCTTTTTGTGTACAATGTGTAAAATGAAAACCGGATTCTCCTGATATTGTTTCCAGTTACAAAGAGAAAACCACTTTGGTCAGACTTAGGAAAATGTCTTGGTCTTTGGGATCCTAATGAACCTTTTTAAGGGTAAAGGAAAGATTGATTATTGGTTGGAAACGACTAAGCAGTAGGGCTGCTCGATTATGGCAAAAATCATAGTCCCGATTATTTGGGTCAATAATTGATATCACGATTATTAAAAACGATTATCCATTTACTTTGAAAACATCAATTTATTGGAGAAAATGTTTTTAACAGTTGATTACCCTGAACTTTAAGTATAATTCAACTGAAAAAAAAAAAAAAAATAATTAACTTGAAGAAAAAAAAAAAAAAAAAAAAAAAAAAAAAAAAAAAAAAAAAAATCTTTTTATTTCGTTTACTTTTTTTTCGTAATCGTGAAAAGCCATAATCGTAATTG
>NW_011334525.1:0-2433 GCF_000735185.1 Notothenia coriiceps
CTGCACATACCCGGCCGCTTTCCCAGACTTGGCTCTCGGCGTCTCCATTCGCCGTCTTGATGAGCGCAGGTGGGGACAATCTCCCGTTGATTGTGTCGTGTTGTCCAGGCAGCTGAACCGGAATGACGGTGTCGGTTGTGAAGTAATCCAATTATTTGTCCGGTGAAAACGATCCTTAATCCATTATGAGGTGATTCTTACTGTCCAGTTTCACTCGTAGAGTGCGATTCCACTTCATGTAATGGTAATTTTTAACATATTTTTTCGCCAACAACAACAACAACAACAGTGTTCCGAGTGTTTCGAGCCAGGTCCCGGTATCTCGCAGGACAATGCACCCAGCAGGAGCCTCCAGCAGACCCCCCCGCAAGGTCCCCTCGTCCCTTGGAAGAGGCGAAGAGGTGGGTGTTTTTCGTCTGCTGGTGGACTACCGGGGAGAACGTCCTGCTCGGGAGCCAGGCTCAGAGTTAGTGGCAGTGGGTGCGGTGCACCTGCCTTTTACAGCAGGAGCACATGCTCGCATCGGGGAGGGACAAAAAGAGAAAAAGAGGCTTCCGAAACAGCCAGAGCCCTGATTCTCCCCACCTCTGCTGCTCACTCCCGCTGAATCCACCGCGGAGAATAAACAGAAGGGCAACCAGGCAACCAGGCAACCATGGCAACCATGCTCGGGAGGTCTTATTCGCTGCTTTTGGTGTATTTTGTACAACAGCGCCACTTACAGGCCCGGCATATGTACTACAGCGTCTCCAGCGGTCGAGCGATCTGGACACGTTTCATGAGGCGATACCATGTGGACGGAAGACTTCTCCGTGTAGATGCAGCCTAAGGGGCGGAACATCTCCTTGCGTTGACCAATTACAACAGAGCCGGCCAGCTTACCAATCAGAGCAGACTGGGCTCTGGTTTCAGACAGAGGGTGAAAAGAGGTGCTGCAGCACAGGCAGTAAAAATAAAGAGCTTTTTGAACATTAAAGCATGAAAACCTGTTTCAGTAGAGAAACAGCATACAAATATGAACTTGAACATTTGCATCATAGGGCCCATTTAAAGGTGACCTATCATGCAAAATGCAATTTTGTACGTCTTTTATACATGAATATGTATCACCGTTGTTCCAGGGAACTCACCAAGTGTCAGAAAACACAACCCTCTCTATTTTCCTCCATACCCAAATCTCTAAAAAAGGGGCTGCAACGGATCTGATACAAGAAAAGGCTTGCCTTGAGCAAATATAGTAACTTTTACTGTCAAATCACATTATCTTGCCATAAATCTAATGATTTATAAAAGATAATCACTATTCGTGATGTCAATAATGGCTGCAAAAGAGAAAATCCTTATTCAAATACAATTTTGGAATGCATTATTTAAGCAACTGATCAAATGTCCGGTGTGGGTCATGTATAATGTATTTTTCTTGTTCCCTGATGCTGGTCTTTGGAGCAATTTCTGAAACTAATTGTAAGATTCATTCATTTAGAATGATTTATCAAACACATAAATATATCTGATAAGCTAAAGCTAACTATCTTGGCTTCAAACTATTAGTTCAACATTTAAGAAAATACATATGTATTCCAGAATAAGATCAGAAGATTAAAATCAATCTAATGTCTGATCTAATTGTGTCTGTAAAAAGAGCAAAAACGTAGCTACAGCCAGACATGCAGTTTGTCAAGAAATGTTTCCAACACTTAACTCCACCTTCAACCACACATTGTGTTATTTGCTATCTATAAAAGTACAGATCAAACAGATGATTGCACAGTGTAAATAGGTCAGGCTGAGATAAAGACCGCCTCGGCCAACATCATAATGCACTTTTACTAAATAGAGAAATCCTAACTACAACTATAAACAGTACAAGTGTTCTTTCAGAGGAATACAAAACAAGCATCATTGTTTTTGATTCCCTATGATGTTCCTGACATTATAAAATACATCAACAAATATATATAACTGTGATATATGGAAAAAGTCATGACTCAACCAGACCACATACTGAATGAGTGAACGTTTGATGTTTAGTACAACCTTGATACCTCTGCAGAGCAGGGCTTTTCGCCCACACCTACATTCAGTGTGTGTGTGTGTGTGTGTGTGTGTGTGTGTGTGTCAGGGCCCTTAAACCTTTTCCAAAGTCAAATTCAAGCACTTTTCAAGCATTGTCAAGGTGCATTTTCAAGCTTTTCAAGCATCTTACAGCTGTTGTAAACTACATATTTACATACACGTACTTATACTCAAATGATTATTTCCTACCTCACATTAAATCAGATGTTCTTTATGCTATAAACAACCAAATGTGTGTTTCGTGATAGCATTCTACATGAGGATGAAAAATTAAAGAAAAGAAAACTAAGTTTAATATTTCAAAATGAGTGACCCATCTGTACGTAGACTGGGCATCCCATATAACCTGGCTGAGCC
>NW_011334526.1:0-240 GCF_000735185.1 Notothenia coriiceps
AGCTCTTTATTTCTCTCATACTGCCTGTGCTGCAGCACCTCTTTTCACCCTCTGTCTGAAACCAGAGCCCAGTCTGCTCTGATTGGTTAGCTGGTCGGCTCTGTTGTGATTGGTTAACTGCTTATAGATGTCCCGCCCCTTAGGCTATCATGTACAATTTGTTGGAGCGCTATCCAATAGAAGCACAAGTGTTACGTAGTGATGTCACTATGGTGCGGAAGTAAATCGAGGTGTTTCAGG
>NW_011334526.1:280-5517 GCF_000735185.1 Notothenia coriiceps
TGCTGCAGCACCTCTTTTCACCCTCTGTCTGAAACCAGAGCCCAGTCTGCTCTGATTGGTTAGCTGGTCGGCTCTGTTGTGATTGGTTAACTGCTTATAGATGTCCCGCCCCTTAGGCTATCATGTACAATTTGTTGGAGCGCTATCCAATAGAAGCACAAGTGTTACGTAGTGATGTCACTATGGTGCGGAAGTAAATCGAGGTGTTTCAGGCAGGGGGGGGGGGAGTGTGAGAGTGAAACTCACTCTGGAGGTCACTTTGGGATTTTAGCCTTTGCAGACCATTTACATGCACAAAAACCTATATAGCACACTGCAGGAATAGAAATGGAAAACCCCAAATAGCATCAAAGGGCCTCTTTAACATGGATTCCTGAGCCGTAAAAATACAGAACTTTTCATAATGTGTAACATGGTGTAATATAGTCTCCACTTGTATGTGTCGTGCCTTTATGGGGATGCTCAGCCTATGTTTTTCCAAGTTTAGCTTGAAGGTGTTTGTGTATCCATATTATTAAGGCTGCTATTGCAGAGCAGATCAACATGCACTGATTATTTATTATCAGAGTAAACTGAATAAACTGGGTAACTATTACAAATGCACACTGCTCAATATCCGCTTGTCTGCAATGAACCATGGCTTTGCTTTGCTCAATATTTCAGTTTTTATTATATCTGTGTCAAAAAGCTTTGAATTGCATCCTGTGTCTGTTGCTTGAACTGAACTCCAAAGTGACCGCAGAAGAAGATAGTGTTAGATGAGGAAATGAAAGGTTACTTGAGTTTTATTGCTGATGTATAGTAACTTTGCTGCAGGGAGAAGGATGAAGGCCAAACTGAGGGATTAGCACGTTACAGTGAAGGCACAGCTGGGCGTCTGCCATACATTGCTTGACTATGGACTGGATGTATGAGAGTCACTTCGCAGCCTTGTACGCCTGCCGCAGGGTTTAGACTGTGATATGAGCGGATCTGTCATCTCACGTTTGTCGGCTCTCCTTTTCTTTTAGCTCAAGTGCAAAAGCTGTCAGTGCAGTCCTTCTTCACATCAATTCCAGAGGAAAAAAAGGTTAAAACATGAATATTTCCCCGCTGTACTCCAATTAGGACAAGCGAAAGGTAATCCAAGAGTCATACTGTCTCCCACTCCCACACGCACAGGCAGGGGGGCGAGAACAAAGATGGCTTGGGAATAAATGAAATATTTATGATTCAAAGCGGAGGGTTGGGAGCGAGGAATTGCCCCAGGCTCACTGGGTAGCTGCACTTCCTCTGTAACCTGCACAATACCACACACTCTCTGGTGAACACAGGTGGACATACTTACACTCACACATCCACCAGTCAACCATGAAGAGGACTCACTTGGTGTCTCTGCAGGAAATTGGATTTGTAATGAGAAGAAGGGGTCACTTTACTTGCTCATAAAGGCAGAAAATTAAACAGTGAATGCAAAATGACAGACAGCAGACCACATCTAGTACAAGATGTTACACCTAGCACATTACGGCATCCGGTATAACATGCATTGATGCTCTCCTTTTAAATATTCAATATTTAAATCGCTCAAACCGTTACTGATCGGTTTCTAACCAGCTTCCTTCTCTTTCTGGATGCTTAATATCTGATTCTTTGATTGTAGAAAAAACTGTGATGCACAATAGTTGTCATTCATCAGTCTGATAAGAATCATGGATAATGAAAAGCGGGAACATTGGTCAACTTGTCAAAGTGTCCTTGAGCGAGATACTGAGCCAGATAAAAGCCACTTGTGTGTGAGCGTGCATAATGTGTATCACTGCTGACCTTGTGTGGCAGCCTCTCTTGTACATGGGTGAATGCTGACTTGTGTTGTAAAAGAGCTTTGAGTGGTCAAAAAATATTGGAAATGTGCCATTTATATGCAGTGGGTTTACCATTTGCCCTTCACTTCTCCATCTTATAATAAAAACATAAACATAACTGCAAAGATAATTTATTAGAATAACCTCTTAATCTTTGCTACCCCCGCCAAAGAGGATATGTTTTCAGTTTTCTTTTTTCTCTGTGAGCCGAAATAAGAAAGCTCTATTAACCTGATTTTAATGAGGCTATGTGGTTGGAAACACACATTATTTATTATTACTTTTGTTGACATAGATAGGGAATAGTATGGAAGCCTGTTAGCGCCACAGAAAAAGAACAATTCTTTAAATCAATATATTGACTTAGCTATCTCAATATATTGACTTAGCTATCTCAATATATTGACTTAGCTATCTCATTATATTGAGTTATATATTTTCTTTTTTATTGAAACAATTATGTCAAATACAGAATAAGGCACATAGACATCAATGTTCATCATGAGCGGTACAACTTCATATTAAGGCACACAAATTAACCATCAACTAGTTGTTAATTAACATGCATATTAGCAGTATATTGGCTCTTTATTAGTCATTATAAAACACTTATTAATGCCTTATTCTACATGACCATATTCTACAAGTAATAAGCCATTAGTTGAGAGTGTTTCCTCAATAACCCTCTAATTGGTGCTTATTTATTGCAAGTAAGGACATTGTTGTACATGAGCTTTGGTCTTAATATGCTCTCCTCAATATGTCTAAATATCTCAAAATTAGGTATTTCTATCTAAGAACATGTTCCCTATTTTAAAGTGAAGTCTTCATAACCAATAAGCTAATTTGACTCTAATTTACCTGAACAGGTTCCCTATTCTAAAGTTGCCTCCTCTTCACACTTTGTAAATACATTATAGCACACAAGTACTGAAATTAACCTCAACAGCACATGAACAAAGTAGGCACATGTTGAAATATCTGTTTTATTAATGAACCACTGAAGAGAGGTTCAGATACATACATGTACCAAAAAATGTCAAGTTTCTCCAAGGCTGAAAACACATGCAGCCTGTAGTTTTTAATAAAACAGATTTTTAACAGAGTTTATGTATTTGTGATCATACTGTGTGACCTGCTTGTATGCACTTACAAAATAGGTGTACTGTTCTCTCTCTGTGTTGTACGGTCTCAGTGTGAACATAGATTAAACAGCCAGCCAAACTCTTTGAGAGCCAGGGAATGAGCAGCCATGCTCCTTTATTGACTTATTTGCAGTGCACTGACATTCAAACAGATTGAAACTATAAGACAGAAGTTACAAGGCACGTAATGATCTCATACATGCAAGTGTAACATACACGGATTACTTGTAGAATATGGTCATGTAGAATAAGGCATTAATAAGTGTTTTATAATGACTAATAAAGAGCCAATATATTGCTAATATGCATGTTAATTAACAACTATTGATGTTAGGGATGCCAGAAACTGACCATGATCAAATTCGAAAATCGGACAGCCCTGGCGAATATTAATCGATTATTCCTCCAAGTTTACAGTAAAACAAACTGGTGGTGTGACCAATGGCCATTTACAATTATTAATACTATTACTATTATTAGCATTAGTCTATATTTTGGTTGAAACTAAGCCAGGAAAAAAAAGAAAAACATAAATAATAATAAAAAATATATATAAATAAAATCGAATTTGAAAAATAATTTTCGATTATGGAGACTGTAACGAATATTCGAAAAATCGAATAATCGCTGGCATCCCTAGTTGATGGTGAATTTGTGTGCCTTAATATGAAGTCGTACCGCTTATATGATGAACATTGATGTCTATGTGCCTTATTCTGTATTTGACATTGTTTCAATAAGTAATAACTCAATATATTGAGATAGTAAGTCAATATATTGAGATAGTAAGTTGTAGTGCCGAGGACATGGAGTCGGAGGCGGTGCAATGGAGATGTGAAAGGATACTTTAATAGAGAGCAGAATAGGACATGTTGTCGGGTCGTAGCCCGGGTCGACAAGAGAAAGAGCCAAGAGGGCACACACTATATATAATTAACACATAACATGTCCGTGCGGGAACAATAGCCGCAACTGTAGTTCCCAGTTTGAATTATGAACCCAGTGTATAAATAGGTGGTCACCACAAAGTCAATATATTGAGATAGCTAAGTCAATATATTGATTTACAGGATTTTTACAGGATCTTTTTTTTCCTGTGGCGCAAACAGGCTTCCATAGAATAGCCTTGGCAAATGTCTGCGCTAAGACAGACTTTACTGAATCTGACAAAAGATCTGCCTCATTCGTGTTTATTCTTTCACCTTTTAGCCACAACTTTACATAACTTCTTACATTAAATTGCAAGTGAAGAACTGTGATTTGAACTGTAGAACGGGGCTCTACAGTTCAAATCTTTACTGTGTGTTTCTCTTAAATAATCCTATAATGAGCAGGAAAACATGACATTTACTGCATATTAAATCTCACCTAAATCTCAATAATACATATTTTCTCTTCAGGGAGACCAGTAAACCTGCCTGGTTTTACAGCTGATAATAATAATAATATAATAATCTGAATTTCGACGGGCAAACAGAGATATAGCCTACAAGGTTTTAAAGATATTTTGAGTGAGTGGCTGTACACTCTTACAACGTGCTGCAGGAAGGACACATTTTTGTTAGAGTTTAGAACTGCAATGGTTTCTTAAAAAAACAAAAACATAATTGGATCTTTGATTATTGGAGAAAATAAGCTCTTGACATCTTTAAGCTGCATTCACATGACACGCAATGTTGTCTGCTCACTGTGAGGTTGCGGTGAAAACAACTATAACCTTTGTTTGTATGTTTAGCTTCTCTGCTAGCTTGTGTCGCTTAGCACAGCTGTCATCTGATTGGTTTAGCGTCGAAAGCTCAGCGGTAAACAAGTTCAAAGTTGATATAATTTGAATCTTGAGTGCAGCACTCGGCGACAATTTCGAGCTGTGCGCTATGCTGAAGCATAGCCGCGGGAAGTCATTTTGCTCAGGGGGTGCTGCCAAAAGTGGGGAGGGGGGCCGGTTAAAAAAAAAAAGAAAAAAGGCGGTGCGAGACACTGCAGGCAAAAACATCGTTTTTCATGCACTGGTAAATGTTGAGATGTTGTGCTATTTTGATTCAATAAATGTTTTCTTTCAGGCTTTTGGAAGGAAAACGTACAAAATACACATTTAAGTGTTTATTTGACTATAGTTTGTCTATTTGCGTCTGTATATTTCTCCTAAATTCACCAAAAGTTAGCATTCTAACATAACATAAAGTACCGCGACCGCTGTGTGCACCATGTCAACAGAGATATCGTTAGAAAGCTGTGTCTCTCCTGAACA
>NW_011334526.1:5557-5823 GCF_000735185.1 Notothenia coriiceps
GGGAGACCAGTAAACCTGCCTGGTTTTACAGCTGATAATAATAATAATATAATAATCTGAATTTCGACGGGC
The DNA here is from genome assembly GCF_000735185.1 of Notothenia coriiceps. Classification (NCBI taxonomy): domain Eukaryota; kingdom Metazoa; phylum Chordata; class Actinopteri; order Perciformes; family Nototheniidae; genus Notothenia; species Notothenia coriiceps. Next base: position 5,630 of record NW_011334526.1, read on the forward strand.
AAACAGAGATATACAAGGTTTTAAATATATTTTGAGTGAGTGGCTGTACACTCTCACAACGTGCTGCAGGAAGGACACATTTTTGTTAGAGTTTAGAACTGTTTTGGTTCCATAAAATGTTTTCTTTCAGGCTTTTGGAAGGAAAACGTACAAAATACACATTTACGTGTTTATTTTACTATAGTTTGTCTATT
>NW_011334526.1:5842-6051 GCF_000735185.1 Notothenia coriiceps
AAATCTCATTGGCTGGTGTCAACTTCTGACAACGTGATTCGTTCAGATGCGTCACGTGGTGTGCTAAAACACTTCCTGGTTAGCTTTCCGCTAGAAATTTAAATTTCAAATTGGCAAAAGAATGGTGAAAAAAACGTTCAAAGAGACAACAACAATTGTCACTTGCACGAAGCAATGTTATACAAAAAACAAATGACCCCGAACATGAA
>NW_011334526.1:6091-6402 GCF_000735185.1 Notothenia coriiceps
GGTCATTTCCTTTGTATCAGCAACCAATCGTGAAAGTACAAAAGGGTCTTAAACCAAGAAACTAAATCTCATTGGCTGGTGTCAACTTCTGACAACGTGATTCGTTCAGATGCGTCACGTGGTGTGCTAAAACACTTCCTGGTTAGCTTTCACGCTATAAATTCAAATCTCAAAATGGCAAAAGAATGGCCACAGAGAAGACAACAACAATTGTCACTTGCAAGATTATACAAAAACAAATGACCCCGAACATGAAATACCTTCACGGAGTGCTTCGAGCTGTCATCCAAAGAACAGGAGGGTATAGCTAG
>NW_011334526.1:12810-15501 GCF_000735185.1 Notothenia coriiceps
ATCCGTTTTTAAGAGTGCGCTTAAGACCTTCCTTTTTGATAAAGCTTATAGTTAGGGCTGATTAGATTCAGCCCCTAGTTTTGCTGATATAGGCTTAGTTTGTCGGGGGACATCTTACTTCTTCCTTCTCCCTGTCTATACCTGTGTACTCTCATGTTCCGATTAACCCAGCTTCCCCAAATTTCTTTCTTTTTGGTGTCTATATACGCCGGGGTCCAGAGTCATGGATGATCCTGCGGTCCTGTGTCATGGATCGCGAGTCCTGGATCTTGAGTCGTGGCTGTGGTCCTGGATCATAAGTCCTGGATGGAATCCTCATGGATTCATCTTCCTATTATACACACATGCATTTCCAAACATTTGGACTACCTATGTTGCAAATGTATTATCTTTTCAATGTACACACGGCATCTATTGCACGTCTGTCCGTCCTGGGAGAGGGATCCCTCCTCTGTTGCTCTCCCTGAGGTTTCTCACATTTTTCCCTTTAAACTGTGGGGTTTTCTCTGGAAGTTTTTCCTTGTACGATGTGAGGGTCTAAGGACAGAGGGTGTCGTATTGTCATACTGATATTCTGTACAAACTGTGAAGTCCACTGAGACAAATGTAACATTTGTGATATTGGGCTATATAAATAAACATTGATTGATTGATTGGTAAACAAAGGTTAAAATCACAATTTAATGTTAGATTTACCATCTGTGTTGCTCAGAAATGCTAAAGAAAACGTGCTGCTTGTTTAGCTCACATTAAATATGTGAGAGCTGGGTGTTTTGCCAGGAGCCATGAACTCACTGCTATTAATGGACGATGAGAGAACCTGTCAACCTGGGATAAAATAAATGAGTCCACTGAGGAGAAACTGACCATGCATAATGTAAATTGGAAGTCCGACGATTTGGCCAAGACACTATATGGAAGGGAATTATTAATTAATCAAACCTGGGTTTATGAGAGGGAGCCCAGAGATCCAGGTCCATGCCATTTCAATTGAACCTCTCAAGTTAATAAATAGAACATGCATTTTCCTCTATTTGCTCCAGGGACAAAGCTTTTGTTCCTCGGTCTGAGTGCTGCAGCCATCAGAAAGATATCTGAGCTCTGGTGATAAAATATTCCCCCAAGGTTGATGCTATTGGGGGAATATTAATGAAGCAGTGTTATTTGCTTCAACACTGGGGGCCTTTTCAACTATTATCACTTTTCTGATTAATTTAAATACATTTTCGAGCAATAAATGACATTAATTGTGTCACACAGTCTGGTGTGAACACTGCTCAGTATTAGAAGCATCTTTTACATTACAAGATGAATGTTTGTGGTTTTATATCATCATACAGTATCATGTATGTTTTGCCTCCCAGGGTTCTTATAAGAAATCCTTATACATTATGCAATTTGTTGTCTTGTCTCATATGGTATAAAAACCCACAGCACATCTTCAGCTTTATAAATATTCACTCCATCCTCTGTTGACTTCTTTTGAAGCTTGTATAACGGACATATTCAAACATGTGTTTCCTTCAGCAGGCTTTACAGGTCACAGTTCATCTTTGTCTAACCTCGAAGGAACAGATGCACTCAGTCAGTTCCTGGAAAGAATCCTGCATTGTGTTTGAGAGTTGTTATTTTGTTCCTTATCATTTTTAGTACATGCTAAAATAATAAAGGAACGGTGTCTACTCTGCAGTGTGATCCGTAGCGTCGCTCTCATTACATTACATTACGTGATACATGTTGGACGTCAATTCTGTGGGCAATCCCCACAGGAGCAATTTGGGGTGAAGTGTCTTGCCCAGGGACACAACGACATGCTGACTGCAGTGGGGTTTGAACCACACGACTCTCTAACAGTTATTAAAGTTTGATCACCCTTATCTATATTTTATTATTTATACGTAAAAGTAACCGTAAGCCTTCAAGACACAGTGGTGGAAGAGGTTTTTGGACTGACATAAGGCATTAATGTAATTTATTCATAAGTCATTTAAATTGTTAAAATGTATCTTCTTTTCATTTCAAACATGTCTTTTACAGTACGTGTATTTTTCTACTTTTTTGAAGCACATTGTACTTCTTGCCCTTCAGATAGGAAGTGTTTCATCATGACTATTGTTAGCTAATGGAGCTATAGCTTTTGTTAAAATACCTTTCTGGTTCTGAATGAGCTTTATTTTGTAATCCATTTGCTCGATTAGTATGAGAATAAGGAGTGGCAACTGTGTGTTGACTTTCAAAGAGGTGAGTTTTGAATGCAATGTACAGAAGCAGAGCCCAGTGATTTTAAAGGTCACCTATTATACTGTTTTTCATCAATATATTAAAGTTCTCAGATATATACAAAACATGTCTCTGAAGTGTTTGTCTGAAACACCAAACAGATCATTGCAGCATCCCATAATCCCCTCTGTTTCAGCCCTGTTTCAAAAGTGCTGATTCTAGGGAAAGTTACTTTAGATTTTTTATTTGTATTTATATACCTTTATTTAACCAGGATAGGTCTCATTGAGATTAAAAATCTATTTTTCAAGAGAGTCCTGGCCCAAGAATGGTAACAGCACAGTTTCAGACAGTTTTACAGTTACAGACAATTAAAAAACACACAATCACAACACAGTCATACACTAGATATTTAGATGAAAAATAAGGAGCCTCTCCCCACGCCCCTCTGTTTCAGGTGATAAGGTGTAA
>NW_011334526.1:15527-21920 GCF_000735185.1 Notothenia coriiceps
GGGGGATGGGGGGGTGGGGTATGGGGTCACCCTCGCTCGTCTCCTGGTCGAACCCTCTCCTGTGGAAGTTGTACTTTTCGCGGCGGCTGCCAGTCGGCCGGTCAGTAAGACGGTGGCCCATACATAGATTGTGTAATTTACTCTGCTTGTTTTCTTCGTAAGTATAAACAGGCGGCGGAAAGAGACAGGTTGGCGATACACATGAGTGTAGCCATAATGATAAACCACGCCAGCACAAACGGCGGTTACAGCGTGTCATATAGTCGGCATCTCTACAGCCACGGAAGACAACTTATCGGAGAGAATTCAGGGACCCTATTCAGAACACCATACCCGGCCTCCCAGTACTGATTGACCTTTCTCGTAAACGCGAAGTCAAAAAGTTTATGTACCCCACAAAAACAAAAAACTCGGTGTGTTTTGTTCGACGGTAGCTGACATCTCGGTTTACAAAAGCCTAGCTCTTTCCGTCTGTAGTGGCACACTCATAGAGCGTTGTTTGGCCGTTGAGTCTGTGGGTTTACTCGAGTTTACCCTACTTTATAGTGATCTTCTTTTTCAAACTACGCCCCTAAAACCATCGTAGCCACTCGACAGTTCGACGAATTGTGGTTCTTTGTACTACATGGCCCCGCCATCGGGGTCAGGCAGAGACAACACAGGGTGTCAGGACTTCAGCAGTCATGTCATGTCCTGATGATCAACCACGGAACACAATAATTTAGGAGCAGTGTACGAACAAACACATCGGTGTCAATCCGACCAGTACTCCCAATGTCAAAACACCGTAAGATGAAATTAATTTCGAAACGACCAGACAATAGTAGTAAATAATTAAGGACGTTCGTGAAGATACAAAGACCTCTTCTTTCCCTGGATGGAACATAAGGTGAACTGTCATTCGCCCGTCACTGGCGTCGAGCGATGAAAGGGGTAATACACAACTCTTTGTGTTTTCTAAGTGTACAAGAACAACAATCTCGAGAATCGGCTCTGAACGACTTCCACCAGCCCAAATACGACTCTGCCCCATAAACTGGGTCTCACTCCCATTTGGTCTTAATCTTTTATTTCATAAGTAATAAGGGCGGGGGGGGCGGGGGAGCAAAAGAGGAAGACAGCGCGCAGGTAAACTCTTGGTTAATAACACATTAGTACCAAAATCTTTTTAGTGTAGCACAAACGCTAGAACCAACCCCCCATTCTGCCGTTTATTCGTTGCGAGCATCCTCGCCCTTTTGGTTTAGCGGAGCGAGAAGAAGAGTCCAGTGTGACTTGTGGTTTGTCTCGCACCTGCTAGTCCCCCTCTGAGACTAAACTGTAAAGCGGAAGCACCCAACAATTACCGACAAAATACTAGTGACTGCACGAAGTGCAACTACTAACCACAGAGGTCCTTCTCCTGTTGAACGCGATTCGAAACGAGACTTGCGTAGCTAGTGTCGTAGACTCTCACTTCAAGTCCTCGCTTCAAGTTGGGAGACCGAGACGCGACCTGAGAAGTAGACTTCCTCTCAAGCTGGACCAGGTCTCCTAGGTAGATACTTCATTCTGTAAATGCAAACGGAACGAAGCACGAATCAAAAGACGACACAATCAGCCGATGGTAGACACAGTCTCATAATCTATTTTTTCTAGGTTTTCTCTGTAAAACACGATACACGACACGCGAGTGTGATGGGGGAAAAAATTTACACGTTAAGAGTCCACTCCCTCCTGGCGTCAAGACCGGATTGCTCCCTTCCCGCCTAACGTCGACGATGTGTTACCGACAGACCCCGCACCCTGCTATGCTCTCTAACAAGTTCAAACGACCAAGTCAAACCACAGTTACAGCTTACGCGACTGTCACCCGTACTGCAAGCGACTGAGGCCGCGTACTGGACTCTGTTCAGACTCTGGCACAGCGTTATCAAAACTTTAACAACATGTCAATAAATGAGTTCGAGAGTTGAGGACAGGAGCCGGAGATCCCTGGGAGAAGTGACACAGACGTACAGGACGTTGTTCACGTTCCACGCTTCCGACCACCTCAGGCACCGTCGGCACCAAAGCGCATACTGAATGTCACTGTACGTTTGTCGTCGACTATTTCACTTCGTCTACCTCCTCCCGCATGTGGGTCACGAGAGTCAAGGAGATACCAGTCAAGAAACATATCAATACCTTACGTAACAATCATTTAACCAATAACCACAGGACCACATACAAAAAGTCCGTTTCGTTTTTACTACAGAAATTGGTGCAACAGTATAGAACAGAACACACGAATTAGAAACACAAACAAGGTTTAGACAGATGGGAGTCCACACGTTCTCCTTCTACCGTAGCTACTTTGTCCCCTCACTAGATGCCACGCGCGAACACCCTTATGTTCCACTTTTGGGACTACTTGACACAAGGCGCTCCCTCTACGTACTGGGTAGCAGGCCGTCTCTTCCTGCTCTCTCTAGCTTTACCACCGGGCGTACCCTCTGTGGCTCCAATGTAAAGGGCGTTGGAGGAGGCCCCCACTCAGCTTTCAGGTGACTTTGCACGCCCTCGCCTACTATTTAACGCCACCAAAAAACTAACATGTTTACACCCGTCGACGATTGTAAGGAACAGCAAAGAGAATTGTCGAGCCATGGCGGCGTCTTAATTCGGTTCTGTTTCTTGCGACGAATTTTGTATTTTTTGGGACGTGTAACGTCAGACGGTCTCGACACATGTGTGTTAGTTTATGTGTAGTGGTGGTGTGTGTGTGTGTGTGTGTTTTTATGTGCTGTGTTCAGTTTATGTGTGGTGTGTGTGTGTGTGTGTGTGTGTGTGTGGTGTGTGTGTGTGTTGTGTGTGTGTGTGTTAGCTGCCCTTATGTGTGCGTGTGCGTGTGGTGGTGTGCGGAAATGTCTGACCCTGTCTCTTCCTGTGACGACTTTTACCTTCTCTGTTTCTGTCTGTGTTTGTTATACTTCTAATAGAGTACTTTGAGAAAGACCGTGCAAAAAGACATAGATGGTTGTCTCCTTAAGAGGGAGAGTATGAGAAATGTCCGGTGTGACACATGGCACATGAATTCGTGAAACCGTAACAACAGGCATTAGGTGAAAAAACATTAATTCACAGACTTTGATCAAAAGAATGCAACGTCTTTGAGTTTACAACCTACATCTTACGCCTAAGTTAAGTCATAAACACATAACGGCGTTGTCACTAGAAAATGTGAAAAGCTATCAGAAAATTTTGAACAAAAAGACCGATGACCAATAGAAAGATTGTCGAACTCCGAGATGCAACGTACTCCACTCTACTCACCTTATACTACTACGAGACAATGGTACTGTTAGAGACACCCGAACAAAGAGCACGTGGACACAACTCACGGACACGGAGACCGATGGACGGTGATGACCCCCATTCTTTAGTTAGCACTGGTGGTGCCAGAACTAAATTTTTTTTTTTTCTTTTACTCATACTCACTCACCTTGTTTGACAAAACGACCTAGACTAATTACAAGTAAGACACCAGATACTTATGGGTGTTTCCGGTCGACGAGAGGACGTTACCGTGTACAACTCTACGGTAATCTATGACTCCCATATGTCTAAAGACAGTATTTGTGATCACTCCTTCCAATGAAATCCTTACCATATAAGAGATAGATTCACCGGCTCTTGACGAAATTAGACCCTTCCTCTAAAGTTAAGGTATACTTACAAATATCAAAATCAATGTCGGTAAAGTCTGTTTCTACATTTTTTCGTTCCGCATATGTCTGTGGTACTTTACAAACAATACTTAGTCAACATGCTAACATACATTACTGCTAAATAAGGTCCCGACTTAGTTTTTTATTTCCCTACGTTGAACACATGGTCTGACTAATGTTCTCTCAAGGCCTGTCTGCATGGGTTGTCCATAGAGACAGGTTCGTCAACAATAAATAAACAACAATGAAAAAGAAATCGGGAAAACAGTCTTTAATATTGCGTGGTGTTACATGCATCATAAGTTGCTAAAGGTTAATGTTTATGAACACTATGATTTTACGTCTCAGAAGAAAAAATTGGCTGGGGCGGTCACTCGTGAACCATAGGTGAAAAGAGGTAGTGAACAGATTATGTCTAACTTACTCTCTTTCCCAACCCACCAGGAAACCTTCTGGAGGTGGAGGGGGGAGGCTGGAAATTGCGTCCTCGGAGCCAGAACCTGGAGGTGGTGGGAAGTGACCGTCATCTGGCCTGGGCGCTGGGTGGGATGGGGGAGGAGGGGGGATAATGTCCTCTCTCTCTTGGAAGGCTGACAGTGGTTTGGTGAGCTCTGGGGGTCCTGGCACGGGGACATTAGCTGTAGTGATGTGAGACGGGAGCTGTCCCCCATCCGGAGTCTCTGTCGATTGGTGGTCCGCTCCACCCAGAGAAACATGCGGCCCCGCAGATCCCTCCGCCACCTTCTCTGCTTCATCAGCGTAGGTGGGAGTGGTCGGTGTGGTAATAGTCTCCATAGCTTTCAGGGTGGTCTTCTGGTAGAGGAGTTTCTGAATGTTGGGCCCCGCAGGACCCTCGGGTTCAGTGATGGAGCTGCGTTTCTTCAGCGGCCTGGGGGCGTTGTAGAGCTTCTTCCTCAGGGCTTCCAGGTCGCCATCGTTCTGGTTCCTGTAGGGGTTCGAAATGAAGGGAAGCAGCTTGGTGGGGCTGAGGGGCCGGGGGGTGCGCTCCGTTTCGGGTTGGGGGACCTCAGATGGACTGGGACCCACGTTGTAGGCTCCGTTGTGGTCGACCTCAGATTCAAAGGCAGGGGAGCGGCGGTCCATGTAAGGGTTCTCTGGATATAGGAGGCCTCCACTGGGGATCACTGGTTTACCGTACACTATGAACAAAGATAGGAAACAAGTGTTACACAGATACACACTAATAACTGACCCTTTGTTCTGCCCCCAAGCTAATTCAAATGTGATAATTACAAGATGCTCAGGTCAGCAATACGCTAATTAAACAATGCAGTGATAATGTTTTTGTTTTTTTAAACGGATAGAATAATATATTCTTTCCTCTAAGATACTGCTTATTTTTCTCAATGGCTGTAGAAAAACCTGCTTGTATCAGTCTCTGAATCAGCTGCTCAAAGTTTGTATTAAATATAAATGATTGCTTAAGGGGAACATTGGTCAAAAATGTACACCAGATGGGAATATCAATTATGAATGCAATTGAAATACTGGCCTGGTCATTTGAGACGTAAAGCAAAATCAGACAAACAAATCAGAGTATATTGGGTTTTTTTATATACATAAAATACTAGTTCGGTCTAAATAACTTTGGAATGGAATACTTAATTATAATGTACCTATATGTTGTATATGCATCAGTAATATTTGAAATTTTCTATGCCTATTTAAGACTTCAAAATTGGACTTTTCGTTTAACACTTCCCTTGCATCTCTCTCTTATAGTAAGTGGTATCTTATCTTTTTTTGTTTCCCATTAATGTCTTAGCATTTATAGAGCTAGCATTGATTCAATCCTCCGAACTGACTCAGGGGAGGAGAAAAATGGGTTCCATTTCAATTCCACAACTCCAGTCAAAAGCAGCAGGTACGGTTGCCTGTTATTGCGTTTGTAAAGGGAAGATGTAACAGATGGTGTAGACGCTCTAGCTCATCCTCTGGTCAACGGTGTGTGAATATATTCCTGTTGAATATGCTAAACAGAACAGCAGCAGGGCAGAACTACTTAACAGTGAATATATCTCAAGTGACAAAATATTCTATTTTTATAAACGCTTGTCTAGACTCCTGAATTTAGATTTAAAGGTCCCCTAGTATACTGTTTTTCATCAATATATTATAGCTCTCAGATATATACAAAACATGTCTCTGTTTACCTCGAAATACCAAACAGATCATGTATTGTAGCATCCCATAATCCCCTCTGTTCCAGCCCTGTTTCAAAAGTGTCTGTTACTTTAGATGAAAATAAGGAGCCACTCCCCACGCCCCTCTGAGAGATATTTGGTTACAAAGAACACAATGGTGCTCTAAGAGGAGATTCAGGTGATAAGGTGGGGGGGGTGTTAGCTTGGTTGGTGATTGGCTAATGGTTACACAAGCCAAAACATCATTATGACATCATAAAGTGGCCAAAATCGGATCAGCTCATTTTCAGACAGGTTTTTATAGAAATGGATCAGGACAAAAGGAGAGAGAATCTTTTTTCCTGAAGCTTTCAGAGTCTCTTTACACAGAGGGGACATATGCTTATTTAGAAAAGACATGGAAAAGTGAATTTTGCACAATAGGTGACCTTTAATGTAGAAACACTATAATCAAGCAATACCTGACATATCAAAGTACTGTAATTAATTATTTAGTCATATAAGAGGACGTACAAAAGTACTAAATCAACTGAAAGTAC
>NW_011334527.1:0-3790 GCF_000735185.1 Notothenia coriiceps
CCGGTGACTTTATTTACGGCTAAAAAGCCCAAGATTATAGAATTAAACGAATAAATAAAAACAAGGATAATTATGTGTTATTGTTGAGTAAATAACAGTGTGTTATTTAGAAAAGAATAACAAATTAGAAGGAAAAAAACCCTGGCATGTAATTTACGTTGGAAATAGAATGGTTTTGAATAATAGATGAGTAAAATCTACGTCACTTTACAGCCCCGCCCACTTTTGGGGAAACCAACGCTGTCATTTGAACGGCGATCAAGCCTGAAGCCACAGATATCTTCTGTTACTGTCCTTTCTTCTTAGAGGAAGTACAGAAACACGTAACTCTGGATTTGTTTTAATGTTTGAGGTGCAATAAACGACACAGCAGCTTTTTGGCATGTAAAAACTATTATGTTCTGCCTCACTCATGAGAGCAGCTGGCGAAATTACAGCCTCGCCTACTGATTTCAAATGTGTGCTCAAAAATGATATTTATAGATGACTATTATCATTATTATAAGCAAGACAATAAATGGCAAAGACATGTAGAAAATAAACGTATTTAAGATACGTTCATAAGAAACGTAACGTGGGAGAAAATATGTTTCTAGCTAAACGTAATTGAGAATGCAGTTTAGTTCTGTGGGAACGTAATTTTTTGGAGACAGGGTTGTGGAGGCCCCTGTACTAGATGGACTATAGCTTGCCATGAGTCTTTACTTTATTGTTTGTTGAGGTGTCTAGGGTTAAGGTTATAGGTTACCACGATGCTGAACGGTACTTAAGACTTCAATTAAATCTCCATATTTCCCCCCCCCCAAAAAAACGATTTCCATTGAAACTATTGGCATGTAAATAAAGTTTTGCATGTAGTGTGTCGCCTCAAATCATATTCACCTCCATCAGAATTTGAAAAAAATAAATAAAAATCTCCGGGAATCTACTCCACTGACCTCAACCATGAGTACATACTTTCCAATAAGTTTTTTGTGTAAGTGCGATTCCTTTTCTTCGTTATAGTTTCCATCATATTCTGCCAAAAAAGTGCATCCGGGTATCTTATTTGGCCAGTAGGGCGTAATGGCAACAAGAATGTGACAGGTTGGCAAGCCCCCAAGACATTTGGCTCAATTTGCGGGAAGTTATAAAATGCTATGCAGTCCCTCGCAAAGTGGGATATCTGGTCACACGAGTCATAGGTAGTCATAACATAATATAAGCTCATTAGTGACTTCTAAAGCACAAGTAGTCAAGAACATCCAAAAATATTCTAATATTGTGTCATAAGTCACATTGAGAAAGTAAAATCAAAGTTGTAATAAACAATATTTTTTTTCTTGAAGAAAGCCAACAATAAACTTAACACCAACAGATATATAAATAGAAAATCTTAAAACTGCATAAAGTACATTTAATAACTAACATATTCATCAACTTTCCAAAAGTGTCCTCGAACATGCCATGATAGCATCAATAAACAGTAATGGTTATCGCTAATTAAATGCAACATTATAAATTTATATTAAAATCAATTATAGAAAACAATGTTTTAATACATTTATTCCCCTTCCCCTTCTATTCCTCATGTGTCCTCCCTTCTCAGTTAAGGTCGCCTCTCACTCCATCAGCTTCCTGCGTATTGATTCCTCAGCTGCGCTCATCACATTTCAGCTTCCTAGTTAAAAATGATGTCACTTCATAAAATATCAATGTATTGATGTTTCATAACCCCGACAGTTAGTCTATTAATCAGTGTATAATGATGCACTAAATCCCAAAAATCCAATATGCGGGAACATGATTTGACACTAACATTTTTCAATGGGTCGATATTGGAGCTCTGACATTGGGCATTACAGAAAAGGATTCCATTTCATCATGTTGGAATTTAAAATAGGACAGAGTAAGTGAAAAAAGACTATCATTAAAAAGTATCATCTAGAAGAGTTTTTCAAATGAATCCTTGTCTTGAGGATGTAAAGAGGCTTGTTGTAAACTGATGTATCCTTGTATGCAGTTTGAGCCTCATTTACCCAATGCTGAAAACTGCTGCTGTAAAGGTATCGTGTTCTTAGTTGTATTATACGGTGGCAGACAGGTGTAAACCCGTTTCAACGGCCCAACACATTTCCAAAAGGAGAAATCCCCTGAAGTATCAAAAACGATGACAAAACGAAAAACACAAATGTGCCAAAACACATGCAAATGAAAAAAACATCTTCTCCGACACATGAGCAGCATTTACAAAAAGCGCTTCATAAACGAAACACTGCAAGAAGCTCAAACTCAACGGAAATGGGGACACTAAACAGTGATGCACACAGCTGGGACCGGAGCGCTTGTTGATGTTTGGGAATCATAACGTTGGCCAACTGTCACTGTGAACTTACCTAAAATCAAAGTTTTATTGGTTTTATTTTTAACAATGTGATCGCACAATTTCTTCCGATACTATTGCGCAGCGTCCACATGGCGGCGTGCGTTGAAGCTTGCCAGTGAGCTTGTCTGAAACTCGACCAACAACCAATCACATGAATCTCCCGCCCCGGACACACAAGCACGCCGTTTGATTGGCTAGTACTGGCATATGATTTGATTGGCTGACGCTTCCGTCGAAGCTTCAAAAGTTGAACATTGTTCAACTTTTGAAGCGAGCAACGCGAGCAAAGCGAAGCAACGCGAGCAAAGCGAAGCAACGCTCCCACAATGCAGTTTGGCAAAGCGTGACGTCACCCCATTCAAAGTGAATGGGCAGAAGCGTTGAAGCTTCAACGCACGCCGCCGTGTGGACGGGCCGTTGCAGATCGGCTGTAAGCTAGCTAGCTAACCTAATCATTTCAAATATACTGACCAAACACTTACAGACATGAAACAGACTAACTCCGCCAATACCAATAAAGTCTCACGGCATTTTGTGTACAAAATTAATCTATTAATTCGTGTTCACCAACACGATTTTTCGCATTTTTTTCGTGTCAAAGAACGATTTTAAAAGCAATGTTATAATAACAAATTTGAAGGAAAAAGAGATTGAAAAAATACAGATTTCAGTATTCTGACACAGAACGATTTTAGAAGCAATGTATTTCTATTACATAGGTAGTATGTTTCGTGCCTGCACCAAATAATAACAAATTAGAAGGGAAAAAAAAAATATATATATACAGATTTCAGTATTCTGAGGCCCTTTGCCCCATTTATTTTCCTCGCGGATGGCAAAAAAACTAGGACATTGTACAATTTAAAATAAAAGGGTTAGGCTTAGGGTAAGATATTGAGTAAGAACATGTTTTTATGAACCACACAGCTTCTGGTCTTCCAAGACCCGACCGGACAAAAAGACGTGGTGCAGGCACGAAATATACAACCAATGTACACTGAACAAAAATATAAATGCAACACTTTTGTTTTTGCTCCCATTTTTCATGAGATGAACTCAAAGATCTAAAACATTTTCTAAATACACAAAATAACCATTTCTCTCAAATATTGTTCACAAATCTGAAAAAATCTGTGATAGTGAGCACTTCTCCTTTGCTGAGATAATCCATCCCACCTCACAGGTGTGGCATATCAAGATGCTGATTAGACAGCATGATTATTGCACAGGTGTGCCTTAGGCTGGCCACAATAAAAGGCCACTCTGAAACGTGCAGTTTTGCTTTATTGGGGGGTCTGGGGGGGTCCGAAAACCCTAGGGTTAAACCCCAACCCTAACCCTAACATGTCACCCATTGAGCATGTTTGGGATGCTCTGGATCGGCGTATACGACAGCGTGTTCCAGTTCCTGCCAATATCCAGCAA
>NW_011334527.1:10988-18656 GCF_000735185.1 Notothenia coriiceps
AAATCCAAACAGCGCATTACAATAAGTCCTATATCCTTCGCAGCAGCCTCCCCCTCACTCTGGAACTCCCTCCCCAGCCACGTCAGATCCGCCAACACTCTCACATAATTCAAACAATCCCTCAAAACTCACCCTTTCACTCTTGCCTTCAACTCCTAATCCACTAACCCCTCGCCTATCCCACCTTACTTTTGTTGTTATTTTGTTTTACTTGCTTGTAGGGTTGCAAAGGGGCAGAAAGTTTCCGCTAAATTTCCGGAAAGTTTCCGGAAAGTTTCCAAGCTGGGAAATTTTGGAAATATTCGATGCAAAATTAAACAAAAAAACATGACATTTCAACTGATTTTTTTTAAAGTAGAACAGAACAAGTTTTAATTATTTTATTGAACAATTATTTGTTTCATTGAAGAACGAAAACAGGAATGTTGAGTTAAATGTTACTCATCCACCCCAACCCCACTCATTAAAAAATGAACAAAAATGCACCCCCCATCCAAAGATCCCCACAAAGTCCCATTCAAAATGTTAAATGAAAAGAGCCCTTCTCCCTCCAAAAAGTCCCATTAAACATGCACATCTTCCTTCAAGCAATCCTCTGCATTTTTGCTAAACCTTTTCAGTCAATGGACTCTTCCTGGGCCTCATCAACATCCAACTCTGAGTCTTCCTCTTCAGTGTCACTGTCCAGCCTTATTGAGGATGGCTCTGTCAGGCTCAGAGAGCCTTAGGTTTGCCCGAATGCCAACCAGTTTTTCCACTCTCACATTTGTGAGACTGTTGCGAACCTTTGTGTGGTCTCAATAGCCATGCAGTAAGCAGTTTGCTATGTCATGGATATTCAAGTGTACTTGAATGGCATCTGTTTGTTTTAGTCAAGTTTATGCTAAAATATACTTTCCCCAACTATATTTAAGTTCCCTATGAAGAGCCAACAACCTTGAATTTAGAAAATTCCCAGTTTATTCCCATAAATTCCCGTTAATTCCTGTGGAAAGTTTCCATCTTTGAAAATTCCCGGAATTTTGCAACCCTACTTGCTTGCAAAGCGCTTTGAGCACCAGGAAAAGCGCTATATAAATGTAATGTATTATTATGATATGATCAGACAGGTGGGGGCGCACTGGTTCCTACACAAACACACACCTTGGTCTTGGGGTCGATGAGGCTGACTCCGTGCTTGTTGATGGCGATCAGCAGGATCTCTGGGAAGTTGGGCTCTGTGGTTTGCTGTAGACACATCAATGTTGTTGGAAATGTTAATATCTATTCTATCGAGCCGTTTGGTCTATCAAATAATCATAGTACATAAAAACCCTTCATATGATTTGTGTGCAAAATGTTTATTTTGAAAGGTAACCAAGGCTGTCAGACTAAAGGTCATTTGAAATTGATACTCCATGTTTTATTAACATAAAGGCTAATTCTTGTTTGTGAAAAGCTGAGCAATAAACAGTTTTTTGATTCAGCTAGGTGTGAATACAGGCAGAGGAAGGGGGGGGGAATTGGTCTGGCCTACGAGACAGACAGGAAGTGACACGCACAATTGTGTTTACCTTGACCTCAAAGAAGGCGGAGCCAAAGGTGGGCCACTTGAAGATGATTTTCAGGAACATCAGTTTGGCTTCTTCTCTGGATTTACCCGCCTGCTTGTTGAAGTATGCAACCACCGACTGTATAACACACACACACACACACACACACACACACACACACACACACACACACACACACACACACACACACACACACACACACACACACACACACACTGTATTAATTACAAAAAATAGTTTCATCTTTAATGACTTAATGCAAAACGTCCATTTCATTTATAGTTGGTACAAATATAGCAAATGGCTTTATTCTGTTAAAAACAAACTATGTGTCACGTAATCTAGTTTGACAAAATATATTTGTATTTACATGTTCTTAACACATGTCATTCTACTTCCTACAAGTTGGGCATACTGCCTTACAGACACTTAGTTTAATTAAAGGTATTAAACTATATAGCTTTGTCATTAGAGCTTTTGCAAGTTTACCCTTTTCCAGTCATCAGGTGACATCTGACGAATGAGATCCTGGGGAACCAGCTCCCGAAGCATCTTGGGAATTGTAGGAAAGTGGGATTTGTCATCTTCAAACTTCACTCGGTAGATGAGTGCTGCGAGTTGGAAAACCTCTTCTCGTGAACACTTATGGTAACCACGCAGGTACTTAGGCAGCTCCTAGATACAACAAGAGAATGATTATCATTATTTACAACAAAAATGTAGTTCTTGTCTATAAATCAAATTTTTTGGGCAAATTGTCAAAAGATTATAAGTAGCGGTATAAATCAAAATAAATTTGTGTGTGATGTAAAAACTAAAGATAAGTGAGTAAGAGCGTTGCTGGGGGAAAGCAGCAACGTGTTTCCTCTTCCTCTTCCTCAGACCTGGTAGTAGTGAAAGATGGAGTCTGCGAAGGAATCCTTCCCTGGAATTGTGATGGTCCACAACTTCTTCATGAAGAACACCTGGTAGGTGAGGGAGGGGACGATCCCTACACCGTGCGAGGGGAGAGGGAGACATATTAGTTTATATAGAAACATGTGTTTTTTAATAAAGGTTTTTTCAGCCTCTGTCATTAAGGTAACACTGTTTCAAAAGCCCTGCAGTGTGTGCATTTTAAGCAAACCTGACAATAAACAACAACAACAACAACAACTTCTCACTCCAACAAACTGAGGTTACCTACTGTAACTCCAGCTTCTATAAGTATAGGCGTAGCCCTCTAAGGTTATCGCTATTGGGTAATCCCCCTGCGCACCCGCGCAGCACTGAAACACTTCTAGTCCACGCCCACCCGCAAGGTGGGCCCCACCCTCGGGCTCCCTTCCGGTATAAATAGGAAGGAGACCCGACAATCTGCTCCCATACAAAATACATTTTCTTCAGCTATTCGTGGAGCCAGTGGGGCCCAGTACTAGAAGCACAGACACACCTGCTCAGATAATAGCCCATGCCTATTGCGCCATGCGTAATGGCGCATCACAGTCCCTGGAAAATAGCATAACATGAATATTCTCCAAGGGGGACGAAGGCTGGGAACAATACATACCCGCCGCTGTGAGAAGTAGAGACGAAGGTCACACTTTGTCCAGCGACAAAAGAGGGGGAACAGCAGCTCCCTGCGTGCAGACAGGCAGGAGAGCGCACAGCTGGATCCCTGACGTCACTCACTCTGACAACGCATTCCGTACAAAATGTGTCAGAGGAAAAAGAACATCCCTCTCATAAGAGGGAAAAAGGGGCCGCTCTCCGCGTGCCGAAGCAGGCGAGAGGCGCACAGCTGGGTCCCTGACGTCACTCACTCTGACAGGACACTCAGTACAGGGTGTGTCAGAGAGCAATGAGAGACATCTCTCAAATAAAATTGAATAAATGAACAGGGGGAAGACCAAGATGCAGCAGTGCAAATGTCTTCCACTGACATTCCTCCGTGCAAAGCCGTGGAGGAGGAAATTCCTCTGGTGGAGTGCGCTTTGATGTTCTCCGGGGGATCCACCCCAGAGGAGACATATGCCTGTGACACAGCCTCACACAGCCAGTGTGACAGCCGTTGTGCAGATAGAGGCTGCCCTAACGAGCGCTCTCTATAATGCAAAAACAGGCGCTGAGAACGGTGCAAGGCAGCCGGGCCCGTGCGCGCCACATAGCAGGACAGCGCACGCACAGGACAGAGGAGATGAGACGTGGCTTCTTCCTCCGACCTGTGAGGAGGGGGGAATAAGCCAGCCAGGGTGATCACTCTTGACCTAAAAGAGGTGTGATGACCTTAGGCATGAAGCCGGGTTAGGGCGTAAACTGCCATCTCCTTGGATCCGGAGACATGACGGAGCCACAGAGAGAGCAGACAAATCACTCACCCTTCTCGCTGCTATTAGAGCCAAAAGTAGTACTACTTTGGCTGATAACAGTTTAAGGGGAACCTGATCAGGTTCAAATGGGGCTTTGCTTTAGTACACCAAAGCCAAATCCCACTGACCCGCCAGTGTGCGTGACACAGGTCTGAGTCTCGACTCCTCGCATAAAACGGCTGCTGCGTTCTGCGAGCCCCTCTGTTAAATTCGCCGGGAATATACATTGCTCTGATGGAGAGCAACGTGTGTGCGCGCCAAGAACAGCAGCCGCCTGGCTGCGTTCAGAAGCTGCGCAGATCGTACTCCTCCCTGGCGATTGAGGTAGGCTGCCGTGGCCTGTTGTCTGTGCAAATCAACACATGTCTGATTGTACAGCAACAGGGCGAAGTGCTGGAATACTTCCCAACCGGAGAACAGCTCCAGCACATTTACCTCTGACGCACGGGGTCGATGCGCGGGCGAATGAACCACCTCTGGAGACTCCTCCTGTGGGGGAGTCCCAGGGGGATCCCCACGTGACCAGCTGACGTCATGCTGAGCAGCTGTATCACGGAGAGGGCCTGCGGGATGTGAGCCACTCGCTGCCACGAGAGCCGCGCTCTGCTGGCTGAGTTTAATTCCACTCCCAGATAAATGGATATCTGAGAGGGAAGAGGACAGCTCTTCTTCAAATTCATTATGAAAACCCAGGCTTTGACAGATGCGATACAAGATGTAACGTCTGTAAAGCGACTTCCTCCCTGGAGCGAGCCAGCAATAGCAGGTCGTCCAGATAAAACCACATCCTGGCGTACACATTCCAGCATCTGTTTGATCGTCAGCATGTGTTTCTCTCTTTTTGGAACACTGACAGATCAAGGATGGGTCTCACTCCCCCGTTTTTTTCCCGGGATTTAGAAAATAACGGGAGTAAAAAACCCTGATTTTCCTCCCTTTTGGAAAAAATGCCTTTTTCAACAGGAGTTCCTGCAGCGCTGAATGGAGCGCAAGACACTGTTCCTGGGATGACAGGAGTGTTTCTTGTATCCCATGGAACTGCGGGGGGAGAGGCTTCTCTGAGATATGCTGTAATGGTCGTCATGGTGACGAGCCACGCCCTCGCCCTCGCTGCTCGCGCTTCTTGAGGCGAAAGGGCTGCGAGGGAATCTCCACACGCTGCATTTCACTCTGGCTCTCATCATGAGGCGCGTACACGCCCAGGGGATGAGAGGTGTGTGCATGCTGTCCACACGAGGCGTTATAACGGTGCTCGTGGATTTATTATGACCGTGTGTAGGAGGCATATCTGGGACAGAGGAATGCCGCGAGCTCTGCAGTTTATAAACCAATAGGTTAAAACAGCAGGCTTCTACAGCGAATGAACCACCTCTGGAGACTCCACCTGTGGGGGAGATCCAGGGGGATCCCCACGTGACCAGCTGATGCCAACGCCGAGCAGCTGCGTCACGGAGAGGGCTGTGCGGGTTTGTGACACGCCAGAGGAGAGCTGTCAGTTTCTCCACTCACTGCCGCGAGAGCCGCGCTCTGCTGGCTGAGTTTAATTCCACTATCAGATAAACGATTGTCTGAGAGGGAAGAGGACAGCTTTTCTTCAAATTCATTATGAAACCCAGTAGTTTATTAACGAACAGGTTAAAACCAGGCTTCAGCAGCGAGCCCTGCCAGGGCCGTGGGAAGTAGTGGTGCTGAGGGTGCTGCAACACCCCCTGGTGGAGGACAGGGGATCTGCACTTCCACAAGATTAAATAGAAATATAATAAATTTAAAAAAAATGAATTTTCAGCCTTGACGTAACAAAATTCATAATTAAGTAAAGATAACACCCTTTTCACCCCGGTTACATTTTCCATTTGCCCCGTACCATGGGCGCTTTAAGTGATGAAAGTGGGGGATGTTGGCTTATCAGGCGCCCGCAGCTCACAGCCAGCGTGAGAGAGAGATAGATAGAGAGAGGGGGTGCACCTGTACCGGCGGGGAATGTTGTTAGCTTCTGCTAACGGATATAATAAGCTCTTTCTACAATAATGTGGAGGGAGAGTTCTGTCCTGTCAGACTGAGAGGCTCAGTGAGGCAAAGGACTCTGAGTGTTTAGATAGTTCACTTTAGTCTAAATTATCTCAGTGGGTCTCAAACGTTTTGATCACAATTTATGTAAAAACATATTTCCAAGGCACTCCTTTATAATTATTAGGATAAATAAAAACAGGTTTGAAATCATTCCAATGTATACTATAAGACAGTAAACCAAAAATATCGTTTAAAACTGGAGAGATTTAAAAATATGCATAAATAAATAAATGTTAACTGATGATAAGATATAAATGAACCACAAAAATAAAATAAGTTAGCCTACATTTATTTGTTATTGGCTATGGTAGGTTATCGGTTATGTTCACATAATTATTTGATTATTAAAATGCAAACCGATCTTTTTCATATGGGTGTTTTAGAGTTGTACCCCCCTAGATCAGTCTCTAGTAATTGGGCGCTCAAAGTGCACCAGATTGAAGCATTTTACTTTAAAATGTTAAAACAAATCTTCCCGGGGGGGCACCCCCGGACCCCCCTAGAGGATGTGAAGTCAACCCCCCAATTAAAACATGTTCATGCAATACTAAATACATTTGAAGCCTTTTTATATAAGCTGTCCACCATGTCAATAAGTTTCTCTGTTTGTAGTGTAGGGTCTTTTGTAGAGGTTTTTCTTTGCCAGCTAAAATCTTGCTTAGGGCAGCAAATTGGTCAAAACCGGCCCTGGTGTCATCCCCACAGCACCCCCCATTTGAAACATGTTCCCACGGCTATGCCAGGACCTAGCGCTTGGCTTTGGGCATGAAAATTCAGGAAACTCCCCTGAGTATTTTATTACATATCTCAACTTTGGAGAGGAGTTGGGGGACAAACGACACATCAAATCACATCTCCACATCAAGCCAAAGCTAATTAGAATAGTCTTGAATGCCTAGCCTGCGGGGAAATCGCAAAATCACAATGCGTGACGTCAGTGACGTCATTGGTAAGAGACGGACCACGAACACATATGGTACCGACACCGGGCTGCAGTGCCTGCTAATCGTGAGGGACAAAAACAAGTAAAGCCACACACCAAAACAACGAAAGCATGCAATATTCAAACCACAATCGCTATAAAAATAATAACAGTGAGATATTTAGCATACAGAAAAGAAAGTGTAACACCTACACTGAAGGCAGGCAGCGTTCCACCCGGGACCAGGCCAACGCCGCAGAGAAACGCAACCTAAAACACAAACAATAAAATGATTATATTGCCATAAACTCCACATGAAGAAAATGAATAAGAAAATACAAAAAAACACTATAGGACAGTGGCTGGCCTGGTCCTTTTGAAAAGGAAGCAACATAACATGTTAGTTGCCAGCCTCATTCACCAACTCAATATAAAATGAAAGAGTTAAAAACAAGGCATACTTCCACAGAGTAGATTTCCAACTCAGCTTAATCCTGCCGGGGAAATGGTCACTTAATATCCCGGGTAGCTGGGCCGGTTGTGTACATTAAACTCTGTAAAACACATAACACATATTGCTTAAAACACAATTAAAAACGTCGGTTTAAAACGCAATTTAAAAGCAAATTACTCATAACGCTTTTTTTGAAGCTTGCATCGAGACTCATTCATGGTGTAGTCATGAAGAAACACACTCCTCAATGTCAGTTTCGGTAGTTTAATGACAAGCATGACGACACCCTGAAACAGAGCAATGCAGCAAGATAAGCTGACA
>NW_011334528.1:0-6081 GCF_000735185.1 Notothenia coriiceps
CAGATTGAAGTGATCCCACATCTCAGAACAACCTCTCTTCCTGGCTGGCTCCATAATGATCCAAACGCAATACTAACAACTCAACAGCAACAAGGCAAACTACGACGACAATCCCACAGATTGCCAAATTGTGCATTTTTTTGAGCGGTTAGAAAGTGTCACTTACTAAGTTACGCTCAAATTCAAACAGTTTCAACCAGTCAGAATCGAGACGAGGCAGTGCATTGAATCACCTGATTGGACGGCGAACCAGTGAGTTGATTAATTCAGGAAATGAAGCAGTTGCTGGTTCGGACGTCACATGTCACGTGATTTGAAGCAGTTGCTGCTTCGGACGTCACATGTCACGTGATTTGAAGCAAGCTTCGAAGCACTGCTTCTATGGAATTGGAAGTCCAGGGTTGAAGCTCCGTTCGAAGCTTCAGTGTCAAACTGCCATCACTAACTTACACTACTGATACCACTGACATCCACACCTCATGCTTCATTTGGTTTTGCACTTAATTAATTTGGCTAATTTGGACTACTTGCTTTAATAAACATCTTTTGTTAAACCGTTGATATGGTGTGTCTCCTCTTTGTTGTGGCCTTTTGAGCCAGGTCATAACAAACCTGTAAATATCATCCTGTCGAATATATATATAACAAACAGAAATAGACTGCGTGGGTAAAAATGTCACTAAGCATTCTCTTGTTTTCAGCCAGTGGTTGTGTGACTGCTAGTGTTGAATTTCCTTTTTTGGAGATGTTGCCAGATTCCTAAATCAAAGCAATTAACTTGGTGAGGAATGTCTTCTGAGTACAGATGGGCTTCTCTGGCCAGCTACAGGCGCACAGGATGGAGCCTTTGATTTCAGAGAGGGCTCAGCCATAAATAATCATGCAGAACATTTGATTGGCTAAGCTCATGCTGGCCAGTTTGAATTTAAATCAAGTCAGAGCAAAGTGGCAGAAAGAAAGAGCAGAGGCGGAGTTAAGGTCAGGGAACTGAAATATCCAATAATGCTACACAGAGGCACAGCAGGAAGTGTCTGCACAGAGCGTGAGATGAGAGAACTTCACATACTGAAAGAACCACTGTAAATAGAAATACAGAGCTGTATGGGATAAAGTACATGTACAGTGTGTACAGATGAGAAACCGAGAACTAAACGATATCCTGATTGAGGTTATGATGATTACATTCATATGCATATCAGCACTGCTAAAAATACTAAAGCTTAAGGCTGTATTTTGATTACCATGGTAAATATAATTCCACAAGGTTATTTCTCTAAGGAACGACACTGAGACTGGCTTCATCAATTGCTCTTCTTTCTACATCTAGATACACTTATCATTTTTGGGACATTTACATGCGTTATCACACATTTTCTTATAAGTGTTCACACATAAAAATGAACAAAGTAGTTTAAAAAGGTGTAGGATTTTTTGTGCAACAAGGTTGGGAGGACAACTTAAAAAATGTATGCTGTTAAATTACCAATGCAACATTTTAAATCAGTAACCTAAAATGAGTATCACAATATAAAAGTAATATAAACTGATGACTTTCCGTTACTTTGGATTACATCAATATCAAATGGAATGCAAAACAGAAATAAAGATTTAATGTAAAAGGATTACATATTCAGGATATAAAAAAGGTTAGGTAACTCCTATTGCCTGAATCTGCTTTATTTGCTTCATTTGTTCTGTTAATTCAGCAGGTGAACCAATATGTTCATAAAATAGTGTGTGTGAGCTTAACTGTGTGTATTAAACTAAAACGGAGCATCTTCAGTCAGCTCTGATTTTATTTCTGCTGTTTTGAACTGTAGTATGTGCACATGTGTTTCAGTGTTGGTGTATAGGCTGCTGCCTGAATATGCTGAATGAAAGACAGCTTTTACAATCAATACAATCTGCTTTGATCCTAAATATCTTGGTTTCTGTGTTTATAAGGCCACATTGTTCCGTTGTCTTACATAATACACTGAAGTAAAACAATCTTGATGGTATCTATTTATCTTGTATTTATTTGAATTGCATTTGATATCGATGTAATCCACAAGAAAGTAAAATGAGGTTACATCACTTTTTGTTCTGAGACTCAGATAAGTTTACTGATTACACTTTTTTTACACATTTGAAATAGTATTATATCATGTTGTCTTGTATCAAGCAAACTGTATAATACCTCATCATACGGTATTTATTACACTGAGATGTATTGCATCACCAAGTATCGTTTTGTGTTGCAGTGTATCATAAATGATCATATTGTATCATATAGTGCTGAGTCGTCTAATTTAGTTCTCTCTCCTGAATAACAGAAAATAGATCTGCTAACTGGAGGTTGTTCTTAATATTTAAGGTGTGTCACATTATTCATTTACATTTTTAAATGTCATCTTGTGACTCCCTGAGGAGCCGGCTGACTTCCAGAGTGTGTGTATTGAGCTTATCTCCTGTATGAAATATTTGTATCTGGCGGAGGTGGCGAAGTCGATAGGGACTTGGCTTGGCAACTGGAAGGTCACCAGTTCAAGTCCCGGCAAGACCAAGTGCTACTGAGATGTCCGACATCTCAGTAGCACTTGGTCTTGCCGGGACTTGAACTGGTGACCTTCCAGTTGCCAAGCCAAGTCCCTATCGACTTCGCCACCTCCGCCAGATACAANCCGTTTACATGCAGAAAAACCTTCATAACACAAAAGGGGACGGGTAATAACCGGAAAAGCATGACATGTCACCTTTAAATGACAATAACATTTGAAAGTGACTGTAAAGGGTTCCAAACGTTCCACTATGGAGCAGGACCGACAACAAACAATCAAAAATAATAAGCAGCCACAGGACTTAAGTCACAAGTACGTTTTTTATTAACCTTGGAAAAACTCTAAAAATTACAAAATAAAAAACACTTACTTATGCTCTTAGTTTTTTCGCTTTGAATTTATTCTCTTAATGTTGTTGTTCATTTAAACTCTTAATTAAGTGCTCTAATTTTGCTCTATTATATTTCGCTCTTAATTGGCCGTCTTATTTGCACTCTTTAACTCAATATTGTTATCAAGCAACATAATCAACAGAGATTTGATATTGTAAAACTTAATTTTACTCGGACAACATTAGGAAAAAGAAGGAAAATAAAACATCAGAGCATCCTGTGGCGCATTGTATTTATACATATTGTTTCTCTGAACCAGCCCTGCTTGTTAGTTTCTTTGGAATTGTGAACAGATGCATCCACATGTTTTTTCTCCTCACTAAGATATAATCAGGGACTTCTGCATTGTTGGATTTGTTACCATCTGTTTTTGTATTGGCTGGCTGCTGTAAACTGCATGTGTGCTCCAATCATTTCTCTCTCTCCTGCTCAGACAACACTGCTGGCATGCTGACACGTAGAGCCAGCTACAGCCGCCTCCACCAGAGTGTCTACCTGGTCCCCGTGGTGATCACCGACGGCGACTACCCCATGCAGAGCAGCACCGGCACCCTCACGGTGAGGGTGTGCACCTGCGACCGTGAAGGCAACATGGAGCTGTGTAACGCCGAGGCCCTGAGCAGCTCCCCGGGCCTCAGCACCGGAGCACTCATCGCCATCCTCCTGTGCGCCATCATACTGCTGAGTGAGTACGGGAAATACAGCCAGACATGCTCCACAGGGAGGGCGAGGAAATGTTAGTGGAGGTGTCAGTGGCATGTTGTGTTATTGCAAGGAACTCTTTCTTTCCTGGAATAGATCCACTCCACAAGCCTGACACATGGACAAGACAAGAAACAAGTTAACCTGTTAAGCCCGAGAGACCCCGGTACCGGGGCCCTCCCGCAACATCTTGCAGGAAACAGTGTCTGAGGGCATGTTCATTTAATAAACTATGAATGGGTTATATCCATGTAACGGGAAGAAACTCATCTAACTGATCGTTTCTATTTTTATTTTTTTTTAAAACCACAATGCTAACGCTGAGCCTCTGAATTAGCAACGAATTTCTGCACATCCAACACATCGATTCATATCGTGAGATGACACAGAATCAATGGGTACATACTCTGATGCAAAACTGCGTGAGCAAAGCCCCCACCTTTTTGTTTTAGCATGTGTGTGTGTGGGGAAATTCCCCTTCGATTCCATTGGCTCTAGCGGTTATAAAGAGATTTAATTCGTCAAAATCGACCAAGGGGGGCCAGAGATATGGAAAATCCACCCACATTTTGTGCTAAATCTGTCTAAAAAGGTCAAATGTCACTTGTTTTGCATCAATCTTGATTCAGGGTACTTATTATATGTTGTACTTTGGATTCCTAAAGCTTTTAGTCTACCTTACCATCATCCAAGGGTAGTTTTCACTATAAGTAAAAAATAATTTTTGGAAGGACACTATAATTTACAGTTTTTTACTATGTTCAATCTGAATTTTCTTTAAAATAAAAAAAGATCTATTTTGATTCTGACTTTTCTACATACAACTCACAGGTTTATCATTACTTTGAGAAAAAATGTAACCCTTTTAGAAGGGAAGATATGGTCATTTGTTCTGGAAATGTCATTTTCGAGCCTGAGACCTGAAAAACAGGCTCAGGGTTTAACAGGTTAACATACATTTAATATGATTAAAATCACCACATGTACAATACCATTTAAAGTAAATTTGATTTGGGATTTAACTCTGTATTTTATTTTGGGATTGACCGGTGCACCAAAAAGTGCTTTAGTCTAACTTTATTAAATCGTCCTTTTCAGTTTGGATCATAAATAATGTTAAAGAGGCCCTATTATGCTCTTTTCCTTTCCTCTACTCTAGTGTGCTATAGGTTTATGTGCATGTAAATGGTCTGCAAAGGCTAAAATCCCTGTGTTCCCTCCAGAGGGAGTTTCTCTCCTAAACACACCTTACATACATACATATTATTTTTTGTAAATGACCATTAGCTATAAATAGCAACGTAAAACATAACTTATTTTTCAACTGCAGCACATGCAAAATATATAAAAAGTCTTAAACAATATTAAAAACGAATGGAACCAAAACTTAAAATAAGCATTCCCAAATGTCCAATAGTAAAGATGAACAATCCCCCTCCCCACTATATTTATTTCCATCCCTTCTGAGGACTGCTGTTAAAGTTCAATAAATCACAAATCCTATTTCAACTGTCATTTCCAAATACAGAAATAATGTTTGCCATAATCACAAGTCATTGGGGACATGTCTTATGCTCTCCAGTATTTTATTTAGATTGCAAGATGATAATGATAATATTAAAGGGGGGGAAACTAACTCTCTTAAAAATAGCAGCAAATCAATTGTGACAGAAATGAGGTGAAGTGTATGCTCACACAATATGTGGGACCACACTGCTGTCTGCCAATTGCTGTTCCATTTGTACGGAATGAAAACACAAGCAGCCGCTTGTGTTTTCATTTCAAATTCTCATTTGCTGTGATGGAAAACAGTGTTGCTTGGGAGTGTGCCGCTGCATCAGAATCAAACTTCACATGGAAATGAATGCATCTCATCTGCCACTGCATCCCCACTTATCCTCTAATTCATGCAGCGGTCACAGTCCAGCAGGCTGCTGGGGAAATGAATACATATTTATGCCTCTGAAAGTGCAGTTATCGCAGGCTTAGTGGACACACACCGGAGACGCTGGAAGTCAATCAGAGTTTGGGAGAAAAAGTCCGTTTCGTTCTTTTCTCTCTTTTTTTCTGACTCATTTGAATGGCCAGAATTACTCCTATATCTAAAAGTTATCAACAACATTTCAGTTTCAGAATGTTCTTCAGAGTTGAACACATACAAAGCGAAGCAAACACAGGAAGTCATTAAAACTACTGGGAGGGAGATGGAGCGAGGCAGCACACGGGGGCGAGTGGAGGGAATGACGACATGACCACTTTATCATACAGGATTTCATGGTGATGTTTTTTTTTTGATTTTGATATACTTTATTAATCCCCGTGGAGAAATTGTTTATCTGCATTTGACCCATTCTAGTGTTAGGAGCAGTGTGCTGCCATTTTGAACAGCGCCCGGGGAGCAGTGTAGGGAACGGTGCCTTGCTCAGGGAAACCTCGGTACCACTTGC
>NW_011334528.1:6121-6420 GCF_000735185.1 Notothenia coriiceps
GGACCGTCTACAAACTGCAACGTGGTTTTGCGAGATCTCGCAAAGGTTTTGCGAGATCTCGCAAAACCTTTTTTTTTTCTTTCTTCTTCTCCACGTCCCCTAGGGGGCTCCGTAGATAACAGACAGTTGGGATCGTGGCGAAATTCTCTCTGTAGACCCATTCTCACAGCGTTTATCAACCTATAAATCTTTTTCTTACTCAATATCAAGCCACACTTATTGTTTTTACTTTGGCTGTGACTTTGTGTGTGTTCAGGTTGAGTTTGGCTGTGTTTGGCTGTGTATCGCTAAACAAAGAA
>NW_011334528.1:6432-23041 GCF_000735185.1 Notothenia coriiceps
AACAGAAAATACCTCCCCAAAACGCCTCGTTGGTGAAACGTCATCATGACGTCATCATCCATTTGATTCTTCCGGGTACGTGCTTACGAAAGCACGTACCCGGAACTAAATGGGCCAATCCGTGGAGCCGTTACGTTACGTCCACGGAGCCGTTACATTAAGCCCCCGCTGATTGGTCCAAATTGAACAATCCACACACACACTCAGTGCAGGCAGCCCTGCTGATTTCTGCCCCGTGCTGCAGGCTGATAACAGACAGTTGGGATCGCGCGAAATTCTCTCTGCAGACCCATTCTCACAGCGTTTATCAACCTATAAATCTTTTTCTTACTCAATATCAAGCCACACTTATTGTTTTTACTTTGGCTGTGAGTTTGTGTGTGCTCAGGATGAGTTTGGCTGTGTATCGCTAAACAAGGAAACCACAGCTCCACGGAGCTCAGCGCGATTCACAACGTCCCGACCAATCAGAGCACACTGGNGAAATCACGGAGGGGGGGGTGGGGGAGCTGCAACGAGCCGTTTAGTGGAGAAAGTGAATACTGCTGAATACACATACTTTACAGAGATGCTGTATGCGAAACCAATGTGAGTTTGGAAAATTGCACAGTATTTTTCTATTTTAGTATACCTCAACAATGGAATTATCATCAGTGGAAATGGCCATGACACCTCTCCTTTAAATCTCAGTTTAATCAAGAGTTATTCAGCAACAGACAGCCCACATGCAGCTGTAGGGTTCATTTTAGTCATTCAGAGGGAAATTCAAATGCAGGATTTAAGCTGATCCACGAAATTGACCCCAATTTTTGAAAATCATGGTAACAAACAGATTCAATTATGAGATTTATACTGATATGTTTTATTTAGTTTGTTTATTGAAAAATAGGTTCCGTTTGTCATGTATGTATTTATTTACAAGACCGGTTCAAACTTTTGTGAAATACTTTTGTTTTTAATTTGTTTCACTTTCCTGCAGAGCCCTCAGCGTGTCTGTCTGTGGAAACACTGCTGGACGATTGATGTGACTTCACAGGGACAACAAGACTCACTGAACTAATAATAGTCCGCCACACAACATCTCCATAGTAACTCAGCAGATGCAAGCTGTTGGTGGGCTTTAGAGGGGCTGCTAGGTGCATTCTGTTACCTTTGGACAGAGCCAGCCTAGCTGTTTCCAGTCTTTATGCTTAGCTCAGCTAAGCTTAGCTAACCAGCAGCTGGTGGTACCTGCATATCTAATTCACAAAAGAGTAGTATCCATCGAATATGTTTTTACCAAAAACTAAAAACTGCACCTTTTGTCATGATCTACGTGTTTAACATGCAATGCTTGTTGCATCATTACAACTTTATATCATTACTTGAGGCTGTTGTATGAAATGTGTGTAATGAATAAGCATCTGTCAGGTGCTGGCTACCTCCGTTGTCTCGGACGGTGAAGTTGCTACGGTGCGTCCCTTCAGGAGCCAGACTGAAGAAAAACTTGTGTCCCGTCGACGGTTCATCTGCATCCACAGCACTCACTGTCTGGATCCGCTGTCAGACACACAAAACATATTCATGAACATCCCAATAATGTGAGGTGAGAACAGTCAACGAGTGTAACTCACTGAGGACCTTACATGGACTCTTCACACCACCACCATCACCAAAACAGCTCGACAGCGGCTCTTCTTCCTCCACAGGCTGAGGAGGTTCAACATGGACTCCAGGATACTCTGCAACTTCTACAGGTGCACCATAGAGAGGATCCTGGCCTTCTACAGGTGCTCCATAGAGAGGATACTGACCTTCTACAGGTGCTCCATAGAGAGGATCCTGACCTTCTACAGGTGCACCATAGAGAGGATACTGGCCTTCTACAGGTGCACCATAGAGAGGATCCTGACCTTCTACAGGTGCTCCATAGAGAGGATCCTGACCTTCTACAGGTGCACCATAGAGAGGATCCTGACCTTCTACAGGTGCACCATAGAGAGGATCCTGACCTTCTACAGGTGCTCCATAGAGAGGATCGTAAAACTGCATCACGGCCTGGTATGGCAAGGGCAAGACGCTACAGAGTGTGCAGAAAACTGCAGAGCACACCAGGATGGAGCTGCCATCCATGGAGGACCTCTACACCCAGCGGTGCATTTAGAAGGCCAAAAGCACTATTTGATGTATTTTCTTGATTGTTAAATAGATGGTGTATAGCATTGTTGGAGAGGCCTGAGACTTCAGATTCTTCCTGCTAACAACTACGCTGTAGCTACAGTGCATATGAGAAATAAAGCTTTGAATCTTTGTTTTACATTACTTTTTATTTAGCTTTTATCCAAAGTGACTTATAAGTACAATAAACCATAAAGATAGAAATTCAGAACTACAAGAAGAGTGCAGATACCATTGTAAGTGATGGTGCATTAGCTTCAAATAGACTGAACTCCCTAAGTGCATATTCATTAAATGGCATAATGAAATCAAAAACTGGAAATGGTTGTAATTTTTTCATTTCTTTGCTATCTTTAAGAATCTCAGATATAACAGAATTGACTTTGACTAAATAATTGGATATAAATAATGGTTGAAATGTTTGTATTGAGTGAAGTGGATTTTGCTGCAGTAGTTTAAAACGTTCCTCTTTTCCCAAAGTGTAAATTTGTCCCCATTGGGATCCATCATGGCTGACTGAGCACAGCTGCTGTTCTCTGTGAAGAAGCGTGAAACATTCTTTTTACAGCTAGCTTTCAAATCTACAGGGGCGAGAGCTTCATACTCCAAACATCGAATATAGGTGCAGGATCACTTGAAAGCCAACAGAAAGTGACAAACTGAATGTCTATGAGTTTCATATCAGGACGAACACCAGTTCAACAGAATCCATTTAAAATAATTGATTGGCTTTAAATGGTCTAGCTATTTATCAGATTTGCTTCTAATTTATAAACCCTCTAGAAACCCAGGTCTTCTGGTGCACCACCTATACAGTATAGGGAAACAAAGACCCATGGTGAAGCGTCGATTTATTATTATGGCCCACGACTGTGGAACGACTACCCAGAAGACCTCATGGCAGAGAGCGTTCATACTTTTAAGAGCAAACTCAGGACCAAACATTATAATTTTAAATTTTATTAATTTTATTCTTAATCCATTCTTATTTTATGATTTTATTCTTGTTTTATGTATTACTGTATTACATTGACTTCTGTTGGAATTCATTTTTTTTTTTATCAATCACAAAAGGATGTTTAACTCTATTTGTTACCTGGGAAGGGGGGCCGGGTTGTATTGGTTGTATTTTTATTAGTATTACTTGTTTGTTTGTAAAGCACTTGATGTTAGCTTTTGTGTATGAAAAGTGCTATATAAATAAAGTTTGATTTGAATTTAATAACAGCTTTAAACTATGGATGTATGCAGGGAACTGGATACAGCGTTGGAGGAGGTACTGGATACAGTACTTGATAGTCAGAATTATGAGATTAAAGTCAGAATTCGAGAAAAAAAATGTTTTCACCTCCCCAAATTGTTTTTTCCATGTGGCCCTAATCCTCTTCCGTACTGCTCAGTCAAATGACTGGAGAGGGGAAATAACTCTGGATTCAGCTTTTAGCGCATTTTTTACTTTAAGACCCAATGTTCACAATGGGCAGTTTATTTAGCTCAACTTAAATGTATTCCTGATCTACTGACGTCTCTTTACCAATGTAAGTCAATGGGAAAAAGTATTTCTGGGCCCAATGTTGTCAAGGATTAGCAAGTAATAGTAGTACCACTGTTTGGCCACTACGGAATATTGCTTCAAACACCCGTTAAAAAGGCAACATTAGGGATGGGTATTGATACAAATATTACGCCTATGTGTCAGTACTAATACCAAAAACAATATGATATTGTGATGTCTTGGTTCAGGACATTAAAACACATTAAAAACAAATGATTGAACAGAAGATACCACCCAACTCAATTTATCTGTTTTAAATAAAATGAATGAAATAAAAGTTATAAATGTTAATTGATTTGAGCTTTTATACAGAAATAAGAATATGAGTGCACGGCACCATGGGAGTTGTATTCCTGTGTCACAGCTAGTGACTCAGTGTGTATTTCTGACTTTATAACTCAAGTCTTATTTAATTGAATGGGAGACAGTATCTGAGAGATTAACGGTTTTAACAAAGATTTGTTGCTATAACACACACATGCACATGCACACATGCAGCAAACACTGATGAAAGGGTGGAGGAATTAAAGGATGACAGGGACCAATGGCTGCATGCCACCATGCAACACACTATCATCATGATACTGTGTGCGTGTATGTGTGTAGGATTACATATATAGATTTATGTTTTTATCCTATTCATTGTCAAATTTATATATGATATATCTGTATATTTATGTGTGTGTGTGTGTGTGTGTGTGTGTGTGTGTGTGTGTGTGTGTGTGTGTGTGTGTGTGTGTGTGTGTGTGTGTAAGACCCTATTTATGTGTGTTAAAGCTCCTGTCAGATTAGCGTTACAAGCACCACAAAAGAAGAAAGCAAGTGGTCTCAAGTAGCACAGCAGCATGATTGTGTGTGTGTGCGTTTTTATGTGTGTGTGTGTGTGTGCACATAAACTGTATGCTTTAATCACATTAGATGCATCCATACATACAGTATGTGCTAACTCATATCAAGTCGTATTACAGCAGAGTACAATTATATTAAGTACTATGTAATTCAAATTCCACATTTTCACAGATATATGTATGAAATATTCCAGAGGTCTGGTGAAATTAAAGTTGTTTGACTGTGTTTGTTTATCAGCTTTATAACACACAAAAAACGTCTAAAGCCTCAAAACCTCTCAAAAGCAAAGCATCACTGAGAAAAAAATACATAATCTTTCAGATTGTAGGGATGAAAAACACAAGTAGAGACATCATGAGAGATGTCGGCCTATATTCATGAAACCCAGTAAAAGGGTCAGTGTGGTAATAATGGCTTCCATCCAAATGCTGTTATTTTTCTGCTCATAAAAGGGGATTAGCAGCTCACTTTAGCCTCTTGCTCTTGACATGTCCCATAAGTGATTGATAAAAGCAAATCCTGCACAACAAACACACAGCCACCTGCTCAGGCTCTGCAGCTGTGTTTCACGCTGAAATCATGTCACGCAGCAGCCCATTGTACCCAATAATTTCTGTAGAGGACTGTTAGTCTTCTAAATGATCATTCTGCTTCATCTCACCTAGGAGCATTGAGCATAGTGTTTGTGTTTCATGTGTCCTTGAATTTAACAACTGAAACAGGAAAAGTGTTAGTGTGTATGAGCCCATCTAAGTGTTGTCATAAGGCGAGGGTGAAAAAAATGATTGTGATTAAAGGGGCCCCCTTTAGGTTTAGTTGCTTAGCTGCTGTATTCCATTATAAATGCAGTCTGAGCTGTAGAAGTGATAGAGCATCAGTACCTGGCCAGCCTTGGTCCTCTCACAGACGAAGGTTTCGTAAATGGTGGCGAAGGTGGGGGCGTTGTCGTTGATGTCCAGCAGTCGGATGTAGACGGGAACATGGCTGCTCTGACGAGGGTTATCTGAAGGGCAAGCACAGGGAGAGTAAACACCCTGCTCCAATTCCACTCTCTGGTACAACATCAGCTCTTCTACTGATAGATATCATGAGCAGCTCTTTGCGTTGCTCATGGGCCTCTGGACACAGGCTGATAGTTATTATCGCTAGTCTAATTGTATCAGCCTCCCTATGGTTCACATGCTGGGTCTTTACCATTTGGTCATACATACACGATAAAAAGTGAAAAGAAAACAGCAAAATACGTTTTTAACATGTGAAGAAAAACATGTTTTGCAGAGCCAACTTGTTGTTGTCCTGTAATTTTCCCAGTTCTAGCCAGGAAACCAATCAGGCTTCCATTGCACACTGTGTCTGAGTCCAGCTGTTTGTGGAGCTTGATGATCACAAACCCTATAACTAGAAACATGAATTATTAATTTGACAAAAGTTAACGATATTGAAGGGATTCTGTTTTCATGGCCAGAGAATCATCAGCGTCAAGCAGAGTGTCGGCACTTAGCGGCGCAGCGTGAGCGGAAACAGACTCCATACAGAATGCTACCAATGCAACGTGTTCATAACGACGGCCTGTATATATTAATGTTTCTTTTTCAGAACAGTGCCTTCACATTGAAACTATGATAAAGAAAACTTGAATGCTAGTTGTGTGTCCAGCCTAGTTTTAGCCGTCTCCTAATTCTGCTGCACAATTAGTTTATTTCAAATCAAAGTGTGTCTACGGTTTATTTTCTTCCTGTTCTCTCTTTCATAAAGATCTGGAGTATTGCATTGAAGGGTATTTCTGTTGACATATGATAATTTAGACAGTTCGAAAGTTTCAAAGTGTTGGAGTTCTTCATCAGTGCTCAGATTCCCTCTGTAGTGGAAATTCTGAGCGAGAAACTGGGAAACAGAGAAGCTGCTGGAAACTAGGATTGATGTCGTACAATACTGAGGTTTTAATTAAAGCCTAAGCCAAGGGAACAAAGAATGTCATTACAAAACTGAAGTTTTCTCGATGTATGCCAGACTTTGTTCTGCCCACCTCCTTTTGTTAGCATATTTATCCAACTTTGACGGGTCACAAACATATTTCAACTCGTTTACACTCCAAAGTACACAGACACTACTCAGATTGAGAAGGACCTCACGGACAGCTGGTCCTCTAGCCTGACGGAGATACGTTAAAGTGATATTTGCTGAGAGAGATTTTTGGAATTTCAGACCAGTTAAATCACTCTACAGAATATCACCATCACTGCCAGTCAGTTTGAACATCTTGGCATTGCAGTAGATCCCTGTATGACTCACTGATGGTTTAACCTCCCCAGAGATAAGATATAACTGTGGTTATACATTTTACAAAAACAAAGGTTAAGTATGTTGTTTATTAATTTTTTTATTTGAGGCTTTCAGATATGTGACTCCAATGATAAAAATTATAAATGCTCTCCTCTTCTTGTTTTTTCTTTTATTACCTGTAGGTATTGCTTATGTTTGTGGTAAATAGTTTTCGTTTTGTGAATACAGTATATATTTTGTAACAGTATCCACTGCTTAACAAACTATAATAAAAATGATAATATGAAAAAAGAGACTACGGTAATTTGTTGAGAGTAACAGCGCCAAGAAACCAGCAGCATGGACACTTTATTGCCCTGCGAAAGGTTTATGTTGCTCAAAGAACTTTGATATGTAAACAAGCAGACAAGAAGAAGATAATGTTGTTTTGTTTGTATTTATTGTAATGCTATTTACGAATATTCAAATAAACCCGTAAAAAAAAATCCCCTTGTGTTTAGTTTAGTTTATTTGTTTATAGTGTTGTGGACAGTCCCCATTGATCAACTGTCACAAAAAACAGTAAATGGGGCAGCTTTAGCAAACACTGCAAAATGTCCAGCTGTTGCCCCCGGCCAGATGATAATGGACACCCGTGTCTGCCTGTGCTTCGAGGGAATGTGTTCCCGGTGCTGCTGGACTTACTGAACTCCGTTGCGGTGACGGAGATGTTGTGCCAGGCGCTCTCCTCCCGGTCCAGGGTTCTGAGCAGGAACACAGAACCGTTCCCTGGGTGGACGTTGAACAGGCGGTCCATGTCAGTGCGCCGGTCGATGGAGTACCTGTGAGAGGGACACAGCGAGGTGAGAGGGGAGTGGGGGCTAAGTGAAGCCAGCGGGGGGCTGTCCTGCAGCAACCCTCATGTTCCCACGGTGACTGACTTATCATGTGATACAGTGTACTGTAGCCCTCTGGCCAGCCCAATGTTTTCATCGTCAAAATGTTACCATGTACTGTATATTACATAAAGGTTACATGGAGTCTGTGCGTGTAAATAACAAACATCCTACTGTTTCTCCTAGTAACATGTAAAACAAGTGTTCATTTACCCACAATAACGAGAATCTGCCAATGCAAACTTTTAAATTCTATATACTTATTAAACAGTACTGTATAATTATATTCAAGCAACACATTTAACTATCAACCTTGTAGAATAGTGTCATCCCTCTATTGGTTTAAATATGCATGCCAATCCCCAAGTATTAACCTGTAAATAAACAGTAACGTTTGTTATTCATGTGTATTTAAGAGTCTTTATTATTTAGTCTCTATGCTAAGTTAGTGGGCTAACTGAACCAAGCTTCATGTATGACATTTACAATATGTGTATATCTATCTATGCACATATTTTCTACACTCGTTCTTTAGGTGTGGTGTAAACCAAGGAAATGCACTTTGCTGAAGCTTGTGCTTGTTTTTACTACCATATGAGCAGCATATGTGTGACACATTATACAGAGGGTGATCTCAGTGGCTCTCGGTGACACCAGCTTTTCTTGATGTTTTAGCTAAGGGTTGGAAAATGATCAGACTTCATACCAATAATTCAGAAAACATAATATATTATAGCAAATATGCCCTGTGATTTCTCTTACCGGCTTGTCATGCATCTTGTATGCATTTGTTTTAACTCCCCCCAAAAAAACAAGCAAATATTGGTATTTAAACTTGTCGTTAATCATGATTAATCACAGATTTTTATTGTGATTAACAAGACTAAATGTTTTAATTATAACTTTTCTCAGTCAGAAATTAATTCAACACCAAAAGGCATACAGACTTTAATGTAAGGGTGGACAGAAACACCTGCCTTGATATTCTGACAGCTGGAATCTGTGCACCGCTCACTGAGAGTCTCTATTTCTGATCTAGTTGCTGAATGCAGCTATTCACAGCCTCACAGCTCTGCATACATTAAAGAAGTGACATGCCTTTGCTACTGCCTGTCAAAGAGGAGGCTTTTTAAACAGGAAGTGCATATGTGAACACTACTAACTCCACTACCAACTCCACAGTACACCATAAAACTGCTATCAGCTGTTAATGGTGTACCGTTCAATAAATGAGTGTTTTCCATAAAGAGATATATGAGGGTAAAATAAAGTGTTGCCACAGTACGCCCATGCTCTATCATAATTAGAAAGTACTCAACAGTAAAATAGTAGTTCACTGACACAATGTGAACGGATGATAGACACACACAAAGGCACAAACACAGAAATAATTGGAATTGTGTGTGTGTGTGTGTGTGTGTGTGTGTGTGTGTGTGTGTGTGTGTGTGTGTGTGTGTGTGTGTGTGTGTGTGTGTGTGTGTGTGTGTGTGTGTGTGTGTGCCCCCTGGTGACACATCATTTTAAGAGCATTCCATGGTTCTGTGCCTGTTTTAATTGGAGTACGTTCCCCATCAGCTGGCTTGCTTTAAATGTAGGGAAATAAGAGCTCAGTCTGCTGTCACTTTATCACACAGTTACACACACTGCTGTCATTCACCCATGTATGCATCATCAATGTTTCCTCTATTTGTCCTACAGCTCTCTGTGTGTGTGCAACTTTTTCTATCCAGATCATTAGACATGTATATGGAGTCCTTCATTGTCCTATTGTGTTTTTTGGTAACTTAAATCAACATCAAGGGCGACCCTTTGGGGCCAAACACGCCATTCCAGGATTTTGGTTCTCCCATGAGAAATCATCGTTGTCAATGTGTAGGCAATTGATGTATATTGAGAGAACATGTAGGCTATAATATATTTTAAATGTAAGCTGATGTGAAAAAAATAAAGGTAATGTGAGTGTGAATGTGAGATAATCGTCACACAACAGCCCGTGCGCATCACTCTAACTCCTCAATGTTAACGTGTAGGTGGATTTCCCCTTCGATTCTATTAGCTCTAACGGTTCAAAAGAGGTGTCAATCACCAAAATCAACCAATGGGTTCCAGAAACGGCAAATCCACCCAAATGACCCCAGAGGTGGGTTTTATTTTGCCAAACCTCTCTAAAAAGGTCAAATGTCACTTATTTTGCATCAATCTTGATACAGGGTACTTATTATATGTTATAGTTTGGATTCCTAAAGCTTTTTGTCTACTATCCCATCATTCAAGGGTGGTTTTCACTCTAAGTAATGTTTGTTGTTGTTGGACGGACGCTATAATTTACATGTTTTACTATGTTCAATCTGAATTTATTTTAAAATAAAAAATATCTATTGATTCTGACTCTTCTACATCCAACTCACAGGTTAATCATTACTTTGAGAAAAAAGATTATTAATGTAACCCTTTTAGAAGGGAAGATATAGTCATTTGTTCTGGGAATGTCATTTTCGAGCCTGAGACCTGAAAAACAGGCTCAGGGCTCAACAGGTTAAGAAATGCTAATGGGCGGAGTTCTCATTCGTAACACTCCGTTCGATGTCTCACTATGGGATGCGCCTCATCGCGGAGCAAACAGAAGCATCAATCTCATTACGCCAATCCTGATTGGCTGGTGATCTTGACGTCAGCGTCAGGGAATCTACCCCCTATAAGTAGCTTGCGCTACGCCGCATGCATCATTCAAACACCTCTTCTCGCTTCAGAGCACATCTCTATTGGTAGCCGGGCTAGCTCACACAGTCCACAGACGGAACCAAGCTATCCAAGCTAACTTCGGTCGACGGGCGCTCGCCGGCTACTTTTATATATACTTCTGCAAGAAGACTGTTAATACTAACACACCAGTTAGTGTTGCAATCTACCTCGCCGTTTCTTTCTTCGGAATTAAAGGTAAGGTTTTGATTTTTCAAGCTGGTAACGCACCTGTTACTAGCTTGCCTTTCCTCACTACCGACACCAAGGTAGCGGGGACGTTTTTTTCTTTTTCTCTCTCACACCAGAGGACGGGAAGATAAAAAGGGTATTAACACACCAGTTAATATTCTTTGACAATAAAATTCTACACCGTCGTTTTTTCTCCGGATTAACGACAGGTGGGGAAGGATTTTTTCTCAGCAACGTACCTGTTACGAGCGGGTCCTCTCCACGCCNATGCAGTGGGTCTCCCGCAGAAGGTGATAAACACTATTCAGAGTGCAAGAGCTTCCTCCACTAGGTCTCTTTATGACTGTAAGTGGAGGGTGTTTGAGGACTGGTGCCTTCAAAAAGGGCACACCTCTTTTCAATGCGCTGTGGGAGTGATTTTATCATTTCTACAGGACCTAATTGATAAACACAGAGCTTTCTCCACGATCAAAGTCTACCTGGCTGCTATTGCTGCATGCCATGTGGGTTTTGAGGGTAAGACGGCCGGCCAGCATCCTCTGGTCTGCCGTTTTATGAAGGGAGCTTGCAGGCTCCTTCCTGTTTCCAGGTCACTGGTGCCCTTATGGGACAGGCACCTTCGGGTTTGCGTGCTCATTCGACTCGTGGTCTGGCTACATCCTGGGCTTTGTTCAAGGGTGTTTCCATCCAAGACATTTGTGCAGCAGCGAGCTGGTCCTCGCCGCTCACTTTTGTCCGCTTTTACAGATTAGACGTCTCTGCTCCCAGTGTGGCCCATGCAGTGCTGGGCCCCCTGCTGAGTTAGAGCTCTAACTGTTAAATTCTGGTTGGGTTTGGTGATTTTCGAGATAAGCTTGTCTGGCAATACGGGAGCTACAATATCCCATAGTGAGACATCGAACGGAGTGTTACGAATGAGAACTATAGGTTACTTACGTAACCCCAGTTCTCAGAGTAACATGAAGTGAGATGTCTCACCAGACGGCCCTCCTTGCTATGGTGAAGCGAGAAGAGGTGCTTATTTTGAATGATGCATGCGGCGTAGCGCAAGCTACTTATAGGGGGTAGATTCCCTGACGCTGACGTCAAGATCACCAGCCACCAGGATTGGCGTAATGAGATTGATGCTTCTGTTTGCTCCGCGATGAGGCGCATTCCCTAGTGAGACATCTCACTTCATGTTACTCTGACAACTGGGCTTACGTAAGTAACCTATAGTTTCTTCCTTACTTGACCATGCTGCGCGCTCCGTCGGGGTCCATGGCGCTGACGGAGCCCACGGCCACGCCCACTGCAGCATCCTCCTTCACCTCCATCAGGTAGCTGGCTTTGTAAAACAGCGGCGGCTCGTCCACGTCTTCCACGGCGATCCGGACCGTGGCCATGTCTTTGGAGCCCGCCGACATGAAGCGGGGATCCACCTGCGTGTTCCGGACCTGGATCTCCACCGTGTAGGATGGCTTCTTCTCGAAGTCCAGAGGCTGCAGAGGCTGCAGAGGAGGAAGAGGACGTTGGTACAATGATTGGAGATCATCAGTGTGTTGTTATATTTAATAGTTAAATTAAACTCTTTCGCTCTTTTGTATATACTAATTTGATCATTTTTGGTCTGGTTATTAAATCAAATGTGAGTAGTTGTTTATGCTTTTAGTTTGAAGGTAGCTTCAGGCTCTGGGTTATTTGATATGTTTTGGAGATGAAGGAGTGATTGGGCAGCAAGTGTGGGCAGTGTATTCACTCTCTTTAAACGGGTTGTAAAACCTTATCCCGACATGCAAACATTTGGAAATGGGTCAAATTTGTCCGAAGGACAACAGGACGGTTAACAGACGATTTGAACTCTTTGGGATATGTACAAGACAGCAGAATCCCAATTGTCAGGAACTCGATTTGCCTGTTATTCAAAATGAATTGCTATTACTTATGTAGCCACGTATAGATGAGCGTTTCTATACTCTACATTACTAGTAGTCGTGAACCCATTTGATTTGATAACTGAGGAATTGAGCTTCAAAGGCAGGATGTATGGAATGTAAAAACACATCTCTTTTCTTGTATCATGACTTTCAGAATGATAAAATAATGAAAAGAAGCGGTGCACGCTGCTACAGGGAAAAATCGAACATTAATAAAAACTGATATAAAGCTGCTGACAGATTCAATCTGATGACAAATGATAATAGTTTCTCAAAAGTGCAAATAGTGTTGGAATGTGTTTCTCGGCATCAGCTGGACAGTACTGCATAGGTGTTTGAAAGCAGAACAAAGGCTCAGATTTAGTTGAACAGCTCTACATGAGCTGCCTGTTTCCTTTAAGGAATCCTGGAAATTGTCCTCATCTCGTATCCTGCTGACACAGTATCATTACTTCTTGTGGAAGCTGGCATACTTTTCTTAAGGTTGTGTCAGCAGGAGGAACAAAGAATTTCTATATATCAAATTTGATTGTACATCAGTAAACAGGCACTCTGTGAGGACACTGTGATAGAAAAAAGCCCAAGTCCTTCCGCAAAGACTAGGATTTGGAGGGGGGGGTGAAGATGAATACGTTTAATTTGATTTCTTTCATCTGTCAAGCATGCAGAGGCTTTGCATATTTAACAGTACGTGTAAAACAGACTACGTGGGCAGGATCCCTATGAGTAGAAAGAGTGGGATCTGCTGGATCACTGCTTTACCATTTATTTTATTTAATGCCGTGAGAAAAATATCAAGATAATTAAAAGCCAGTCCATTTGAATGGGGGCAGTTTTTTTAGAAAAGATGCCCTTTGACTTCATTCTGTGATATTTTCTCTCCTGTTGTCTCTTTTAGGAGCTTTTGATATCTTATATAATATGCTATGTTTGGAATTATTTCTTCCTACTTATGCTTCCTTAACAGTTTATAATGTGAGTTGTGCCTCACCTTGCCGACGCTGATGACCCCATCCTGGGTGTCCTTGTCCGTGGAGATGTGGAACATGTCCATGCCGTCCCCGCTGACGATGGTGAAAAACATCTCAGCGTTCTTCCCGATGTCTCTGTCGGTGGCTACGATTCTCCCGACTGAAGTACCGGACTTTGCCGACTCAGGAACTCTGAACTGGTAAATACCTAAAAAACAAACAAAAAAACAGGAATCAGCTGCATGATATAAGACTGCTACTGCTTTAACGTGATGCTACTTATCAATGTTACTACTATTAGCCACTATATACAATTGCTTATTTCGGACTTCAACACACACAGTGGTAGTTAAAGGTGGTTAGATGCCTTTAATAAGGTCTGTGGTTAACACAAGCTGAAGAGATTTTTACATTTTGACAAAACAATTCTAAATCCATGTAAGGCATTTGCTAACAAGTGACTAAAAAAGACTCCGAAACATCATCACGCTGAACATTAGCCACCTTTAGCTTAGCGGTTGTGACGTGAAGTCATGTGATGATCTAGTTCGTTTATAGCCTAAAGTTAGATTTTTTTCTTCTGCCGGTTGCATTTATTCTTCCAAAAATCATAGAGTGGTGTTAATACTGGAGATTACCCTGCTGAACACGTTTTAACTATCATACACGTGTATTTCCCACAATATTTCTAAATCCAATGGAAAAATCCCATTGCTGTTTGTTGAGGAAGCTAACTTCAAGGTTGGCCTAAAAAATTACATCATCACTAATGGTGTGTATTCCACTCTACGGGATGAGAAAACATCTGGGCCAGGCCTGCCTAAAAAACGACAGCCCTCTCTTTCCTCTCAATGTAGCCAGTGGTTCAGTGCAGAGCGTTGATCTGAGGACCAAAGGTTGAACTTTTCTCAACTTTTGCTAAAGCAATGTCTCCACTGACAAAGTTATTGGCACTGTGTCAAAAAAAATTGGCACAGTCATGTTTGATTCAATCACCAGATAAATAAAGTGAAGCATTTTCTAATTCTACAGATAGTGATTCATAATGATTTCCATAACATTCTGGATTGGTGTGATGTCTGATAACAACTTGCACTGAAATGAAATTGTAATGTAATGTAATGTTAGTGCACCTTAAAATTCAATATCAGTTAAGGTGTAAGCTATATTTAGAATATTTTCCCTGCTCTACCTTGCTCTGAAGAGTTGCTTGTTAACTGCTGCCTCAATCACTTATACACTTACGTATCCAAACTTTGGTGAATGTGAAGTAACCCTTTAAAACACCCAATACTTAAAAATCCATCGGTATTCTGATGATTGATCTATTGCAAGTGGGTGCTAAAGAAATGTACCTCGATAAAAGTGTTGACATAAAACATCAGTCCACAGTATACCTGACCTTTGATTGCTGGGTTTGCCCCCTAAAGGCTGCTGTGCTGCCGCTTCATTTGTTATTGCCCATTTGAGACTAATATGTGTGCCCCATTTATTCCATTCTGTCAATAATACACTAACTTGACATTGGCTCATTGGTGATTTGTAACCACTGAGGAGGGGTTTTACACATTATACCACTCAAAGTTTCTTAGATTTTTCCTTGGGGGGGTTTTCGGGGCGATTTGTCCATTAAGCCAGCAGTTAGCACTTCTTGTCTAATGTTGCCCTCTGAGGCCCTTTTAGGAAGTTATTGTGATTAAGTGCAGCACAAATAAACCTGACTTCACACAGAAGCTAGAACATAACTCTGTGAGTAGAGACAAATTGGTATTGATCAAGAAGCCTATCAACCCACCTTTTCTATTCTAAAAAGACCGGCAGTAGCTCAGTCTGTAGGGACTTAGCTTGGGAAACGAAGGGTCGCTGGTTCAAGTCTTGATCAGACCAAAATAAAGAATACGGAGTATGGCCGGGTAGCTGGAGAGGTTTTCGTTTTGGCATTCTCCCAAACAAGTCATGTGTTGCTGCCTATATGTTTTCAGATCACATGTGTATAAGTCCTATGCATGTGAGTATATGTTCTGTGAGTACAATAACAGTGAAAAACTTTAAATTCTCCTTAGGAGATCAATAAAGGGTCAAGTTCTTCTTCTCTTCTTTTATATAACGTAGTACATTGACCTTCATGTTATTTTAACACACAATTATAGACTAATGGCAGGGCTGCACAGGTGACAAACTGCTCATTATACACCAATGGCTATAGGTATTTTGAGGATGGATACAAACCAGCGACGTGCAGTCAAGGGAGGCAGGGGAGGCAGAGCCTCACCTGTCATACTCCAATGTAACGGAAAAACAACTAAAGAAAAACTAAATAGTAATAATAATAAAATGTCTCCACTGATCTGTGTTGTAAGTGTGATTTATGTATGATTCCAACCGCTTTTGAAAGTCAAAATCAGCAAATTTGCCAAGCTCCACTACAACTACGGGTATCGATGAGAAGTGAGGCAGGGACGAGCTCTGCCTCTCGTAAGCCCACAGTAACTTGCTGGAGCGCGGGCACTAATTTAGCGCGAGCACTTATTTTGTGAGCGCGCTCAAGCCAGTTACTGTGGGGTGAGGTGAGGCACAGATGAGCTCTGCCTCACCTCAGAATGTGTCACCCCACAGAAACTGGCTGGAAAGCGGGCCCTA
The DNA here is from genome assembly GCF_000735185.1 of Notothenia coriiceps. NCBI lineage: Eukaryota > Metazoa > Chordata > Actinopteri > Perciformes > Nototheniidae > Notothenia > Notothenia coriiceps. The sequence continues at coordinate 22,610 of NW_011334528.1, forward strand.
AGCTCATGCCTGTTACCATCTCACTGTAGGTCACCAATGTGATGTTTGTAGATCCCTTTATTAAATGTATCCTCGCCATCCATAGTCTCTAAATAACTTATTTAACGTATATATGATATTTAGGCTCGCTGGTCTCATCATATAACGGCAATGAAAAAAGCAGCAGGAGAGGCAGCCATAACCTCTGCCGCACTGAAGAGGCGCGCACGTGAGCCCACAGGTTCTTGTTGCTACTGTTATTCTACGCAGAGACGGTAGACATAAACAACAAACTAGACTTTTGAAACTACAGGAAGACAAGGAGGACTTTTACAAAAAACGAATAGAGATTGTTGTCCAGAAGGAGAGCATGGACTTAATCTTCAAGTCAAGGTAAGACCACAATTGTAATGAAAATGGGATGTTACTAAGAAAGAACAATCCATTATTTAG
>NW_011334529.1:0-4065 GCF_000735185.1 Notothenia coriiceps
GTTGAGAGTGTTCACTAGTTTAGCATATTCAGCCCGGTTGTGGGCCCGGTAAGAACCTCAATTTTGGAGGGCCAGAAAAAAGGTGAAAAAATAGCCCAGAGCCGCAACTACCCCTAGTGGAAAAGCAAAAAAAAGCGGGCCGGGCTACGTGCTGCAGTGGAAAAGCCCCATTAGTGACCCAGTAACCTTTCCTCTTTTTCCATCATTAAGGTTAAGTCTTTTGTAGGGGTGTAACGGTATACGTACCGAAATTATTCGGTACCAAAACTTCGGTACGGGCCACGTGTACCGAAGTGTACCGAACGAATATAACGTTAAACGTAAAAAATTGAGAACGTGAACAACTTTTTGGAAGTAATCTCAGGTGCTGCGTCGCAGCGTCGCAGCATTCAGAGTAATTTGCTCACATTGGGTTCAACGCGTCATAGAGCGAGCAAGTCATTTCATTGGACGAGAGGCATACTATGAGAGCTGGTCACAGGGATGCGTTCAAATGTAGTCAGTAATTTGAGGAACTGTCGAAATGGCGAACGCAGATAAAGTTGAGCTCGAAAATCCTCCAGCATCATTGAAGTCTCCGGTTTGGGAACATTTTGGTTTCGCAGTTACGTAGAAGGATGACGGAAAAAGACAGGTGGACCGAACCAAAGCTGTTTGTCGGCATTTTTCAACTAAAATTGGTTACGCGGCTGGCAATACATCAAACTTGCACACTCATTTGAAAAGGCATCACCCGAACGTGAATATCACCGGTACCAAAAGAAAAAGACTCAAGTGCGAACCCAACTCCCGCTAGCATTTACGCCTCCACCACTCGCAAAAAGTTCAGACCGAGCCAAAGCTATTACAAACGCCAAATATCCTTATGTTGCCATGTTAGCAAAGCGCTACCTGGCTGTATCTGCTACCTCTGTCCCTAGCGAGAGGGTGTTCTCCACAGCAGGAGACATTGTTAGTGCCAGCAGATCTGCCCTTTCGGCAAGCAATGTGGACAAGTTAATTTTTCTTTAAAAAAAACATGAAAATACAATGACAAGCAAGTCATAATGTCAAACTGGCTGCTTAGGTACTAGTACAGTTCAAATACAGATTATTTCAGTTCATCGAAATGCTGACCTTATTATATTTTGTATTTATTTGAGTGAATATTAACAGTTTAATAATAATTAAAACCCCAAACTAATAGTTTATGTTTTGTGAGTATTAGTATAGTAAAGTTAAAATACAGATTATTTCAGTTCATCGAAATGCTGCACCTTAATGTTTATTTTATTATTTTCTGTATTTATTTGAGTGAATATTCACAGTTTAATAATAATTTAACCCCAAAACTAATAGTTTATGTTTTTTGAGTACTAGTACAGTAACGTTCAAATAAAGATTATTTCAGTTAATTGAAATGCTGCACCTTAATGTTTATTTTATTATATTTTGTATTTATTTGAGTGAATACATTATTCACAGTTTAATAATAATACAACAATATATATATTTTATGTTTTGTGATAATTGTTTCTGCTGTACCGAAAACGTACTGAACCGAACCGTGACCTAAAAAACGAGGTGCGTACAGAACCGAAATGTTTGTGAACCGTTACACCCCTAACAGACACACACACACACACACACACACACACACACACACACACACACACACACACAGACACACACACACACACACACACACACACGCAGGAGAGGCTGCTAGTTACAGCTACGCAGTAAGAAGGCAGAGAGAGGGCGATCACAATGAGCTGGACTGGGAGTCTGGCAGCAGGCTGTAGTTCATCATTGTCCATCAGAAAAAGCGTTTTTAACAAAGCCGCTGCTTATCAATGGGGGAACAAATTGTCAGAAAAAATAAAACAATAAAAAATAAAAACAAAACATGAATGTTTATATTAGAAGTAAAACTTTTTTTTATGGATTACAAATTGTTATGCTAACATAAGTCTGATAGATGAACTCAGATGATTGCGAACAAGCATCAGGTATGGTTTTGGGAAATGGCAACAGGGGCGGGCGGGAAGGTATGGGGTGTGTGGCATGGGCAAGGGACCCTTTATTTAGCCTAATGTCTTTTTTGTTCTCTTTCTTTCTTTTTTTTTTTACGGTTAACATTATTTGTATCTGTATCCTGTATATATGTCCCTCTCAGAGGGCAACTAGAAGACAGCAAAAAGATGGTCAAAATAAATGTTACATTTGAATCATCCCTTCAGAAGACTTAAATGATCAATTGCCTTTTCTGGAGCTGAATTAAAACTGCTTTATTTAGAAACATGTATGCATTGGAAAGAGATTCTGCTGCTTAAAATGTTGCCTCCACATTTAAAGTTAAAGTTAAACTGGGCGTCCATTCTTATGTAATATGCTCAATGGATAGATCATTGCATTGTATAACTCTACATGAAATACATTCTGCAAAGACTGTGAACTCTCTCCTCCGGCTGCTGGTGTTTGGTGTATTTCAGAATCTTTAATTGATAAAATGAAATGGAGGGAAGTCTGTGAGCTATAGTCATGCAAGCTTTTCAAATACAGTATGGGAACCACTGCAAATGTACCAGCGTCTGGAGAAAGGGCTCTGGTTTCAGCGAGCATTCATTACAGAGCCTGCTGAGTCCTATAGCTGTCCTCAGTAAAACCACACATACAGGTGGGCCCAGCAGTGGTGAGGCAGAGCATTACCCTTCATGGTCACACACAGTGGCGGCGCCAGGGTATGGTTGGGGTATACCAAGAAATGGCTTAGCCCCACCATGAACGATTATGGTTAAAGTAAGCATGTTGAGAACACGGATTGCAAAAATATACGGGTCGTGTCCACAATACACAAACTGATCCTGCCGTAACAACAAGTGCACGTTACTGATGCAATATGGTTGAGACCATTCGGGCTTATGCTAGATTAGAAGAGGGGTGCAAGGAATAGTCTAAGTAGTGGGGGAGTTTTATACACTAAAGGTGTGGAAATTCTCTGGCGTTATAATATCAGCGCGGCCGCGGTCAGATCAAAATGCCTCCGAATGCAATTTAAATAGACCTACAGCCAATCAGAGCAACGAAACGTTGGGTCTGCGTCATGCCTTACTGATTGAGATCAATCGGAACCGCCATTCAGTATCCCCATTGGATCTTCAACGTGTACTATACGTCACGTTCACAGTGATCCCTTTTTATTTACTACAAGACAAATGTGCCGTTTTATTTCATACAGTTCCATTTTGATTGAGACAGGGAAATAATCTAAACCTCACGCGTGGCGTTTCACTGTCAAGGGGGGAGATATAGCGTGTATGTAATTACTTTGCAAATACTGACTTGAGCCTAGGGGTGGGCGATATAACGATATATATCGTCGAGACGATATTAGGTCTCCACGATATGCCTTTTCAAATATATCATATCTATCGTGATACAGAGAGTCACTCAGTCATAGAATGTGAGTGCTGTCCAGGGTAGGATTTTCACGGCGGCCATGACTGCCATGCCGTCATTGCTCCTCGATCTGGCCGTGAAGCCCCGAAAAATAATTGCCCGTCCTACGGCCACCATGGCCTGCGTGCCCCTGATACTGTTAAAATCTCGAAGTTGCTTTAAAAGCGTCAGAACAGTGGTTTCTGAACTGCATTATGCTGCGTTCACAACGGACGCGATGCCAATATTCTCACCTTTACCGCTGGAGTTTCACCGCGGTTGTCAGCTGTGTTTACTCCTGTCATTCAAACAGTACACTGGAGAGGGGGCGGGGCTTATATCCATGTAAATACTGTGGTGGAAACCAACTACGACAAAATTAACCTATTTTAGCGTGATTTAATTATAATACACATTTCGAAATGATGCCGAAGTAACTAAATACTGACAACGGTTAGTAAAAACCAAGCTGTCTAGTCAGGATTCAGACAGTATTGCACTTCATTTATTGTCTTGGTTGATTCTGTTGGCTTGTATTTTATTTTATCAATATTTATATTGTTTTTCCCTTTTGAAACAGATGTTCAGTTAAGCTAAAGTCTTTGATTGCACTTCAAGTCTAAAGTTTACATTTTAATTGTTTGG
>NW_011334529.1:4074-8243 GCF_000735185.1 Notothenia coriiceps
ATGCTAAAGTCTTTGATTTGCACTTCAAGTCTAAAGTTAGTTATGTTTTACTCTCCTTTTCATGTTTATTGATGTTACATCACTGCTAGTGCTACCTAAAACAAAAAGTGAATTTTTATACTGAGAAACTGTGCCTTGAATATTTTTATTTTATTTAGCAAGAGAGTGCACTTTACTTGGTGAAGAAACCAGTGTTAACGTTTGTTGTAGGGTGTAGGCTTACCTACTTGAACACTGAGGAAGCCATATCAAGATTCCTGTTGAATTGTTCATTCAGGGATTCATTGCAGAATTAAAACCAGCTTGAAATGGTATTTTGGTCTGTTACTCATTGTTATTTTAGTTGTTGTTACCTTGTAGGTGGTTGTACTGTTAAGTAACTTGAAAAATAACCATAATAACCGACATGAAAAAATATCGTGATAAATATCGTCTATCGTGATACTGCTTGAAAAATATCGTGATATTATATTTTTCAATATCGCCCACCCCTACTTGAGCCCCACCACTGTATGGGTTAGCCCTACCATAAATTACCCAAAAAAAATACTCTGGCGCCACCACTGGTAACACACTATCAATTGACAATTAATTTGCATTCACTGTGCTGAACAAATTCCCCACAGTCTTTAAGAGCAGTATTCTTTACGGCTAACTAACCATAACACCTAAAGTAGATGTGCACAGCACACCAACATGACAATGTTTTAGGTGTAAAGAAACAAACTGCAGTTGATAGTTACACAAATCATTTCACTCACACCCTTGTTATATGCTCCTCGTGGTCCCACAGGATCTAGTTATTATATATTTGCATCAACAACAGCTCCATGTAGAATCAAACCAAAGCTGCAGATGAGGGTTGAGACTCACAAAGGACAAAACAAACACACTTCACTGCACAAATACCCATCAGAAAACTCTCAAAATCAGTGGATTACTTCAAAGCCACCCCACATTTGTAATCGCAATGTGAGGTAAAAAGGAAAAGGTGTGTGACATCCAGCCATTTGATTTCCAGGCAGTTAATTGAGAGCAGCAGTAGAAGGTTTCACTGTACCAGAGCGTGTGTGCAGTGAAGGTGAGACCCAAAGCGCTCCACTTTCAATCAGCCCCAGCAATTGGTTTCACTTACCTAGAGAGAAAAGAGAAACACAAACAATTACACCGTGCATTCAGAGTGCGTGCTGCATTACACACAGGCATGGATTCATTCATTCATTCAGTTATCCAGATCTACTTTGGCACGGACTGGCCAAAGAGGAATGAACAGTTGATTCCATTGAAATCATTCAGCACATTATAGGATGTGAAGCGCAGCCATGGGAGCCTGAATCCTCTGTTCTACTTGATTCAAAGATCATTTAACATGCTGCAGTCGTGTCCTCCAACACTTTAGGCTAGGTCATTCATTCATTTATGAATTGGTGATCATTATTTTGATAAACTTTGTAATTGAATTTCAAGAAATGAAAATGTAATATCGCTGTCACATCCGAAGGGTAATACGAAGGATGCAGTGTGTGTTGGCCTGAGACTGGCTCTGACTCTGGAAGAGCTATATCCGTCTCAGACTTTCACATTTGGACTTGTACAATAAATAATGGACATTTTCCATGTAGTACTGTGCAAAACTGTCTTCACACACTATTCAAAGTCTGGTGTAACAGTTCTAACAGACACACTAAGAAAATACTTTGACAAATGATGATCTAAAATGATTGGCAACCCCTCATTCCATCAAAAAATCCCCCTCACAAAAACCACAAAGTATCACTTCTCACCTGCTCTAGCAGCAGCTTAATATCAACTCTCACCAAGACAAGCGGATCTGAGGCTGCTGCAGTGTGGACCCTGAACACCTCACTCCTCAGGCCTATACCTGCCTGCTGAGGGATTTGCATGATGTGCTGCTGAGCACAATGTGTTCGTGATGTGTTTGATATTTACACCCTGTTTCTTGTCTTTGGCTGGGCTCAGGGTTCACTCCTTCCTTCAACATAAAGGCTGCTTCTTTAGGATGCTTTAATCCATATTTGTATACAAACAGTTAATCAAATGTATAGGATCATAATGACAGTAACACCAATAGACTTTCTTTTGTATTGCTGATGACTGCTAAACCCACATTTTGTTAAACCCTGTAGCTAAGGAAAAGGCTCAAATCCATCATTTTGGATTATAACATATTTTACCCTTAATGTTTGTCCAACAATATATATAAGTTAACCTGTTAAAGCCCATAGCCCCCGCCCGCACCTGGTGTCCCCACTGCTGTGTCCACACTGCTGTGTAACAACAACATAGAGATACTCTTGATCATAAATACGGCTGCACCGCCAGTCAATCATTGATGTATTGATTTGGTACAGTAGAGAAGGAAACATGGAACAAACACCACTGAATTGAGCATGTTATTGTTAGATAAGTTGATTTTCTTGCATTTTGAAATTCAACCTGAAAGTCAACCTGCAATGCTGACAGTGATGGAAGTTGGACAGTACCTGATATAAATGATCAGAAATGAAATGCAGCATTGGTTGGGTCCTATAGATTGTCAGATTAAAGAAGCACTTGACAAGTTTGTTAAAGGAAAAAACTGTCACTGGGTACGGACGTGGCTTTGATGAGGTGCGTTGGAGGCAAAATCATTATAATGCAGAAGTATTAACAATTGTATTTATTTCCATACTGTTATCATAATGTGTTCAGACATTGGATTCTATTGTTACAATCAGTCCTCAAGTGATTTTTCGCTTTTAATATAACTGGGTGCCAATCGATGGTTACACAACAAACGATATTCTCTAACTGACTGAATGCACTATAATCACAAAGGAGATGCAGTTGGCAGAGATTTGTGCTCAATTAAAGGACTGATGTGGGCTGTAACAGCACACAGACGACAATACGGCGGCTTCAAATGTTCCACCCACTAGTTTACTATATCCTATAAGTACATGTAATGTTATGTTCATTCCAATAGCATTTTAAATCCTCCAACTGTTCCACGTTGACATTAACATGGGGTAAATATATGTTATGCTAAATACATTAAGACATACAGTATGTTTAAAGGCAGCGTGCACAATCTACAGTCTACATTATAAGAACATAATGTTAATAGCTTTCCACCTAAAACACAAAGTATTTGACTCATGTAAAAACATTACCAGGATATAATTAAATGACATCATAGCATACAGCAGCTGCATTACACGTTATGCTTTTCAGTAAAGATATGCAGCCCTAAGAAGAGTAGGTTAATACTGAGAGAGTAACATGTAGAGCAGCCAGTAGGAGCTTCTGTTCCCATCAAACTGTAGGACAACCAATCAAATCAGCTGCTGAGACCCAGACCTGCTCCACATCCAAGAGTACACTTCACAGGAATCAAAAGCACAAGATACAGAGCACTTTATTTAAAAACAAAACGATCCAGAACCAAATGTAAAAAAATAAGTAGTCATTTTGTTTAAATCCACAGCATTAACCATGTGTTTAAAACTGGGAGCCTGCGTTCATATGTGATCAATTAAATGCTGCCAACGTGATCAAGCATTCATTTGAATAAATCTAAGTAGTTGGGTCAGCTGCAGCAAGGAAATGACTGCCTGTTCATGACGCAAGAAGAGAAGACGTCAGGTGGAATGCCCGCTGTAAAAGGTTGTGGGAAACCCCGCACTGTGATGGCACAACTCATAAAACTATATGTAGCTGCTGGATCAATAGAGGTCAAAAATACAAATATTGCTGCGAAAACAAAAGGCAGGGTTTGAATGCTGAGTTTCCCTCCATGCGTGGCACAAGTGACACCTAACTCAACAGTACAACATGTGTATGAGCATCACATTTTGATTTACGGCTATGTGTTTTATTTCATCTGGAGGTTGTTTTGTGCATCATTTTTAAATAGCTGTTAATACAACACAATGGCTTGTTGAATTGTAATTTGTATGAATCGGTCTGCCAGAAGCTAATCAGCTGGAAGCCAGGCATGGGGAGAAAGTGTGTGTGTGTGTGTGTGTGTGTGTGTGTGTGTGTGTGTGTGTGTGTGTGTGTGTGTGTGTGTGTGTGTGTGTGTGTGTGTGTGTGTGTGTGTGTGTGTGTGTGTGTGTGTGTAGTGTGTGTGTGTGTCGTGTAAGTGTGTGTGTGTACGTAGTCGTAGT
>NW_011334530.1:0-4336 GCF_000735185.1 Notothenia coriiceps
GAATCAGCACTTTAGAAACAGGGCTGAAACAGAGGGGATTATGGGTAATGCTGCAATGATCTGTTTGGTGTTTGGAGCCAAACACTTCAGAAACATGCTTCGTATATATAGATATGAGACCTATAATATATTGATGAAAAACAGTATAATAGGGGACCTTTAATGTACCGCCTACTTTTCTCCTTTCTACATAAAACAGAATCTCCATAAAACACATCTAAAGACCACAAAAATGCTTAAATGTGACTACATTTTAATTTACCGGTAATTTAAAATGTAAAAACAAATCTGATTCCTGTTGATTGACAGGCTGGCCCATGAGTTGCGGGGCTGGGTCCACCGTCATGAAGTGCAGCAGACCAAATCCAGACGCATGAGTAACGGCAATCACAAACCCACAAGGACCATTCTGGTAAGTCGCAGCATGTTTTCAAAAACAAGGAAAACATGTCTAATGGGCCGTGCTAGAATGTTCAGTGTTCTGCTCCCGCTGTATTTCAGGGCCACATACAGTAAAGGATGGTATTTGTCAAAACCAAAGCTGCTCTTTCACCACTGTTTCACCTCCTCTCACACCTTCCCCTTTTGCTGCCTCTCATTTCTCTCCACCGGGCCGGGTTTAATCCGGCAGCCATGAGAAAGTAAACACAGCACTTAGAGGGGCGCTGTAGGATTAGTGCCCCCTGCTCCTTTTTTCCATCATTTTTTCAAAGTTTGTCACAGTGGGGCTAATCCACTGGGAGCTGCCAAGTTCGTATATAGCCATTCTTCATTTTGACTTTAAATCAAGGTTCAAGGCTTTTATTGGTCATACGAACATAGCTACAGTGTAGTTATGACGATGAAAATCTTAGGTCACAGGCTCCTCCAACAGTGCCAACACACACAATAAAACTGAATTTAAAAAAAAAAAAAAAAATGTGCTAGTAAATACAAAAAGCAAAATAGTACGAAATAGTGTAATAAGAGTCTATATACAAGTTATTTGAATATGATATATTAGATAAATAATTTCTAAGTAGCGGCCAGATTAAAGGTGGGGTAGGTACATTTGAGAAACCGGCACGAGATACACTTTTTGTTATATTCCATGGAATGCTCTTAACATCCTGATAGCAAAGAATATCTGAAGTGCTTTGACAAAAAATCCATACAAAAATATCATCTATGGAAGCCGTAGTACTGTAAAAAGCACGACCAATCATCTGAGCCGGCCTACTAGTAGGCAAACTTATCTCGTGCCCTCGGATTGGTCATGTGCGCGTTCGTGTGTGTTGGAGGAGGGGCTCTGTAAGGAAGTGGCAGATTTTTTCCGGCTGTGTATTTTCAAATTCTAGCGCACTCGAGCTGGTTTCTCCAAAATGACATACCCCACCTTTAATGTTATGGATAGCACATACAATACATAGGAAGGTGTGTTTATTTCTCACCTGTTTTGAGCTGTTCAAGCCCCACACACATATGTCTATTTCAATTCATATAACTTTATTTTATATATTTTGTGTTTCTGTTTGATTGAATTGTTCTACATGCAAGTTTAAGCTTACACTAGATGGGATTCATTAGGAGGAAACTGGACTCAGGACTGGAATGTGTGTGCTGATTTCTAGATAATGTGAAATAATGGTTGATCGTAATGAGTATGTGTTTAAGTGTTTGACAGCCTTGCCAGCAGTGTATCCTGCTGTAATGGTTAGTTGATGCAAATAAAGACTTTAAAGCTCATTCTTTCTCTTTTTTCCATCAGAAAACAGAGAATAAGGAGGATGCCCAGACTTTGACCGTCCGATACACAGATACTCCCGAGGAAAAGTGAGTACAGGCCTGTTTCAAAGTGTCAGATCCACACAAGTAAACACATTTTCAGGTTTAAATGTCTTTTTACAATCATTTCCATTCGATTTTAAAGCTGCATTAGGCATGTATAGACATGTAGAAGGCAGAACACGCTGTAGATCCATCAAGATAAATACAGTCACTGCTGTTTGTGTGGTGAACCAACAATGTGTTGTAAACTAAAACAGTGAGTTAAGGCTTGTTTAAAAAATGCTGACTGTAGTGTTTATTGTCAACAGGGTACACCAAAAAAGATTATGTAAAGCAACTGTAGACACAACAAACTGTGTGTTTCATTGTTTTAACATTTTATTTGAGCAAAGCGGCTCTTTGAGGGGAACTGCTTATGGGAAAAACATTTCTGGCTGAATTTCCTCCCTTTTTGGCTTTCTTCAGTTTTTACAATCGGTAAATCAAATCTACAGAACAAAAGAGCAACAACTAGTTCAGGCAGGGGCGCCAGTTGGTCAGGATGGAAATGGAAATATCTAGATTTTGAGCAATTAAGCAGTTAGATTTTTTATATTTAGGCCACAACGTTTGTGAAACAGGCGACACAGACTACTGTACAGCTTAAAAAATAATTAACGTTTGGTTTCACAATATCTGAAGAAAATTAGACTAAAAAACAATAACATTAGTAATGCTATCAGCCTTTAACTTTTTTCTTGTGTGTTTTATCAATTTTTTGGCAAATGAATCACACATTTCAGGAACCTAGAGAGCACTGACTTGTTATATGTGGATAATTATTATTCCATCCTGAATAATCTTGTAGGCAGTGTGTCTGTATTGGGGATAAACAAACAGACACATCTGATATCTGAAACACTTCTCTGGCACATAACATTGATTATCAGCACTTTATCCAGATGAGTACACGTCAATCTTTTCTCCCCAATTTGTAATATATTTCTATTTCTTTGAGGTGTTTCTCATATTTTTCTGTTATTTCTAATCAACAGGAACCCTGGCAACGAGCTGCAGGTTTACTACGCTCCTCACCACACATACAGCGACTTCTTCGACGAGCTGAACCGTCGCGGCGACACTTTCTACGTGGTGTCTTTCCGCAGGGTGAGTTTCTACTTCACAAAATACACAGATCTGAGAGAACTAACAAGGCATTAGCTTCAGCATAAAGTACAATTTAAGAAGGTTTTTAGTGTAAGTTTTCACAACTCCACACTATTCAATATGTGTCTGTCATCGCATTTCTACTTCCAAACTGGCCATACTAAGCAAAAAGTGAATTATAAACAGTGTAACTTATGAATCATTAGTAATATAATGTAATAGGTTTGTTTTCCACCAGAGGTCTGATTTGAAGGTGGGGGTGGGGGAGGGGATGAAACTCACTCGCCCAAGGGTGTAACTGCACCTCTGCAGTCCCGTTTCCTTGATCAATTTGTAATCATCAAGAACATGTTTTATATTTCGAGGCAAAGCAATATGTCAAACTCAATCTACTCGCTCTTTATTCATTTTTCAATGTTTCCACATTTGAGACTCACGGTATGTTTCTAATTTTCCACCTCGGTATGATTAATCCTGGACATCATCAAATCAGTTTATTGAGCTTTTGCTATCATGAACAAAAAAACACTTTCACTCCAAGAGAACAAGTTGTACCCATTATAGTTTGTGTTTCATCATCCTGGGAAGCTGCTGCTCCAAATGTGTCCCAGTTAACATTTACCTAACAGTTTGTACAAATGTAGAATAAGTATGTGTTACTTTAAAACATTTGGATAGTGTTCCTAAGAGCTCATATCCCACTCAACACCTCTGGGTGATGTTAAGCCTTAAATCCTCAGGATTACTACGGGAGTGTTGGAGCATGGGGTCAAAGTTCAGGACCCCTCGTCACAAAGCAAGTCACAAAGGTCTGGCTCTGGGTTGGCATGGCGACAGCAGCGACAATGATCACAATGGAGAGGGGGCGTCTGCAGGTCAAGTGACCGCCCGTCCGTTTCCAGCAGCTTTGTGTTGCATAAAGCAGGGAGGTGGTTCAGAAAGTGTAACACTACAGGGCTAAAACACTCGGATACATTGACTTTTATTCAAAATATTTAAATATAAAAGTCATTCCAGGGGCTGATCCTCACCGACTTAAGATGTTGCTTTAATGAATCACCCAGATATAGGGATGCTTCCACACGTTAATCTTGAATCAGGTGTTGTCAAAATTGTAACATAAACTAAAAAGGATAAAAACACTGGAACCTAAAAAATAAAACCTTTTTGTTTAATATTTTTTTGGTTGAATCACAATTATTTTTTTTTGATTACTTTGATATACGATACGATATATTTTATTGTCCCCGTAAGGAAATTTGTTCTGGACTCCGTCTGCAGTTGCGCATACATGTACATATACAAACAAAATAAACGTTCAAATACATACACATATCATCACTCATACACCGTTTGAACAAACACAATACACAGACGCACATACTGACAATGGTCAACATTTAAAAGCCAAAGTCAATGTCTT
>NW_011334531.1:0-3593 GCF_000735185.1 Notothenia coriiceps
GATTTAGGTCCCCACAAGTATAGTAATGCTAGGCCACACACACACACACACACACACACACACACACACACACACACACACACACACACACACACACACACACACTGCCCCATCCAATCAGAGGTGGTAGAAGTACTCAGATCTTGTACTTGAGTAAAAGTAGAAGTCCCAGAGTGTAGGAATACTCTGTCACAGTAAAAGTCCTTTATTCAAAATGTTCCTCAAGTAAAAGTAGAAAAGTATTCTCATCAAAATATAGTGAAAGACAGTAAAAGTAGTCATTGTGCAGATTGGTCCATTTCAGAATAATATATATGATATGTTTTATAATGATTGATCATGAAAGTGTTCTCAAAGCTGGTAAAGGTGCAGCTAGTTTGAATGACTTTGTATACTGCAGGGTAGCTTGTGGATTTACTCCAGGTGGAACTAAAGTCTGATTCAACACTTGATTATATTTCACATCATTCATCCACATCTGTAAAGTAACTAAAGGGATTAAATACATGTAGTGGACAAAGTAGCATAACATGGAAATACTCAAGTAAAGTACAAGTACCTCAGACTTGTACTTGAGTAAATGTTCTTAGTCACTTCCCACCACTGTATCCGACGTACCTCAGACAACTTGTGCACGTCTCCTGTTTCATAAATAATATTTGTGCACATGTAGTTCAGGTTTCTCAGATTGAAAGTGCTATCACGCTGCTACTTCTCCTCTTTCTCAACGTGGCGCTCACACGGCAGGCACGCTGTGTCACAACAGATATTTTGAGCTAAACGGATGTTGAGTAAATCTCTGTGTCTGTGTGTGTGTGTGTGTGTGTCTACAATATGTAACGCTGACACACACTTTGAGCTTTCCATGGAAGGAAATCTCGCAGAGGAACACTTCCTTCCATGTCATAGTTTGATTGCGGTGCCAATATGTAAACATTGGCATCATGGAAATATTGTCACTGATGGAGAAGCTAAAGAATGATTGTTCACATGTTTGAGAGGAAGCAGAACAACAACGTCAGACGTTTTCAATGCCACTCAGAATAACATTGAAGATAAACTTTACAATACAAATACTGAGATTTCCGGGTCTCAGTGATGGCGTGGAGAGCGGCATTTAAAAAAAAAAAAATGTTATATTAATAATTATTACTTTGTATTTATTTTTCCTTTTAAAACTTTTTTTATTTAATAATAATTAATTTATAAACACATTTTTAATTCAAATAAATATTACAATTATTATTAATAAAAATATTATTTTTTAAACTGATCTTCCCATGTCATACACACAAACACTTTGAAATATTTATTTAATTTTAATACAAATTAAGACGTTTTTTAGATGAATTTTTTCGTCCTTTTAAGACTTTTTAAGGATCATCGTAAAACCAAGATTCCACTTGGGACATTCGGTGGTCATACGACTATATGTTTACATCAAAGGCCATCTTTAGTTTCACTCTCACCTTTTTAATTATTCCAATTAAAGCATAGATCTGCTTTCATGTCCAATGACCTTATAGGAGATGTACATACTGTTCAATTGGATAACCCCATTAGGTAGAAGCCTGCTTCTGACAATGGCATGCTATGGATGGACGTTAGCATATTGTCATGTCTCGGAAACTTATCATGAAAGTTTATTCCTTATATTAGTTTTGTCAGCTCCCTATGTGTCTCCTGTGTTCGTGATTGGTTTCCCCGCCCTGATTGTTTCCACCTGTTCCCCTCACCTTGTGTATATATTGTGTTAGTCCCCACCTGTCCAGTGCCAGTTTGTTTCTTATTCATGACCACGTTCAAGCCTGCTCCATGGTCCTATCCCGTTTTCTCATGCTCAAGATTATTGCATTTAGTTTTGTGTTTCTTGTTTTTGTCTTTATTTATTTATTTTATTTTTGAATACCACCCGAGTCTGAGTCTGAGTTGTGCATTTGAGTTCATGCCTCAGAGTTCACCCCTTGACACACATTCTTTATTCTTTCATGTTCAGACCATTATTATAGCACCCTACAACTTATCTTTTTTTAAATTAATATCTCATGGAACAATAGTTAAAAGTGGTCCTGCTGGCGATGTATTGTTACTACATGGCTCATGTTATTCTGCTTGTTAGTTTGTCCCGACATGACCCGCACGTTCACCAACTTCCCGAAATGTTGCAAAGCCCTGCAGACCTTCAGGAGGGAGAAACGTCCCACTGTTATAATAATGTTTTTCATGTGTTATATTTCAGACTGATCATGGCAGCGGTAAAAAATGATATAATTTAGATGCATTTCACATGACAAAGATTACAGACTAGAATAGTAATAATAATCTCTGAAAGAACTCAGCAGCCAATAAGGATATGTGTAGTCGCTACACTTTTCTGCAGCCTTCCTCGAGGCCTTACACACTGACAATATGCACACTAGAATACACCCTTTACAAAAGACTTACTTTATTCTCATTATCCTTGCGTGAATTCTTATCTGTACTGACCTGTGTTTCACTCGTATCTTATCTCGTCTTATCTTAAAAACAGGCGTAAAGGAGAGACTTTAGTTTATTTTAGAGCCTATTTGACCTCTCTGATGTACGACAGGTAAGAAGAACAAGCTCCGTGTTTACTACCTGTCCTGGCTGAGGAACAAGATCCTGCACAACGACCCCGAGGTGGAGAAGAAGCAGGGCTGGACCACCGTGGGCGACCTGGAGGGCTGCGTGCACTACAACGTCGGTAAGATCACGTTCTCACACACGTCCTTTCCACCAAAACTGGTTCTAGGTACAGTTTGGAGGTAGTGCCCGAATGCAAACAAGTTCTTCCTGTTTCTACCGAGAGCTGGCCCCCAAAACTGGCTCGTATTTTGAACCAAAAAACTGTTGGTCAAGAATGTCTGACTAATTCTGACTTTTGAGAAAAAAATCTATTCTTTCTTGAAAATCTTAGAATACTGAGAACCCTTTCCACCAAAACCGGTTGTAGGTCAAGTTCAAAGCTAGTGCCCGAGGATAAACCAGTTCTTCCTCTTTCCACTTCTTGTTGGCTGTCTTCTATGTTGAAAAAGGGAAGCTTGATTTCCACCCCAAAGAAGTCTGAACTATTGCTTATATATATATTAGGGCTCTCAAATGATTAAAAATGTTAATCAGATTAATCACAGCTTAAAAATTAATTAATCAGATTAATCACCATTCGAACTCTGTCCAAAATATGCCATTTCTTTATGTATATTGTTGTGGGAATGGAAAGATAAATGAAAAAAGGCGGATATATCCATTTAACATACAGTATGTATGTTTATTATAACATTGTTCTGTGTGTCAAAATGAAAGACAGCCCACACACCTATCAATCATCAAACCGTGGGGTCTTATTTCATTACGTGTTGATTTCTATCAACACGTAATGTTGTATTTCTATCAACACGTAATGTTGTATTGATGTATGTGTGTATAGAGATGTACTACAGCAAAAGTACTCTCCGTCGGGACTTCCTGCAACAACACCACGCCGTTATCTTGATTCTGATTGGCCAGAAGACATTATCAAAGATGTTCTATTGAGAAGACGATCACTACGTGACAAAAGTTTTCAAAACCGT
>NW_011334532.1:0-12745 GCF_000735185.1 Notothenia coriiceps
AAATCATATTTTATTCAAAAATACACATTGTGCAACATGCATCTCAGCACATAGTTAGTTACTACGCTTCGGATCTCTCTAAGTGTGAATGCATTGTTTGCCAAACACCAAGTTTGTAACTGCTGCTACCTGTGCCTCATTGAACATCCTTAGCCTTCCACCTGCACCTCTTTGTTTCTCAGTCCTTCAGATAAACAACAAAGACATAGTGGTTGGTCAGTGTCTGTGTTGCATGTAAGTAAGTCTACCACAGTACATTGTGCAGGATTTGTGTACAGTTATAGTATGCAACATGCCAACAATTCAATTACAGTAATGAAGTAAATATGTCAGTTAAAATAATTGTGATTTTTGTATAATTTTAGTGCATTAGCAATTGAGAAAAACTGTAAGTCAGCAACAGTAGCAGCTCTGAATAACAGTCCTTATAAATATTAAATCTATGCATCTCTCCAGAAAAATTGAATTTCTTCCTATCGAGTAGCTCATGTTTGGTTGTTTTTGGAACAATATTTTCCTAGTTGCAAAGGAAATCAATGAAAAAAAAATAAAGCAGTGTTTAACCGATATTACAATCTCACACAGCACTGCCTCCATCTAGTGGCAGGAAAGGGAACTGCTACACATCAGTTTCAGGAAATGCTGTATTCAACTTCAGAGAGATAGTTCAGATGGTGAGGAAGTAAGGTTGTATGGTGTATAGTTGCTTGTACATATCTTTTTTTATATAAGTATTTGTATGTTTTTATATTGATTGCACCTTCTTTAAATATATTTCATTCTTAAATAGAGCAGGAAAACCAATTTCCCCTTGGATAAATAAAGTATTCTGATTCAGAAGTAGCAGCATGTATTACAAAAGCGTTTATTTCACAAGTCGTGTTAAACGTTGTCTGACAAAATACTAGTCATTTGTCTGGTCAACTTTACGCCTTCTGCCATTCGACCAAGTTCAGCCACCTGTGCCTGTCTGTGTCACTTGTATTTGTAAAAGCACTTTCTCCAGTTGTAAAGACTGGAAAAAGCCCTATATTAATAAATGCATTGGATTTGACATCGCATATAAGCATTTCAACAAGTCTAACTAAATACTTTTCCTTTGTTTGTCTCTCCAACTTTACACCTTCTGCCATCGACCACATTTCACCATTACTCCCAGAACGACAACCAGCTGGATCCAGACGAGTTGGACTTGGAGCCGGTGGACAACGCTGACCACCTTCCCAGCAGAGCGAGGACCTCCGTTCTGGGCGGTGTTGCAGGTGGAGGTTTACTCCATCGCTCTCTTAACCGAGACTCACCTGATCTGCTGCACGCGGTGCTGAGCAACAGCCAGGAGCTGGACAGCGGTGTAGGTCGAACGGACGAAAGCACTCGCTACGAGGAGTCCTCAGAACACGACCTCCTGGGTGACGATCACACCAGCGCCTCCAACACCAACACAACCAACACCCCCGGCAGCATGCGGAAGTTTCTCTCCGGAAGAGAGGATACACCACCCTTGTTGCACTCCCAGGACCTCCAGTTCAGCACAGACTCCCTCTTAGGACTGGACTGTGGAGGATTCGAGCACGTGGAGCGGACTTATGCGGCCGATCCCGTGAGGATGATGATGCCCGGGCTCACCGAGGAGGAGTGCGAGCGTTACAAGGAGCTCCTGGAGATCAAGTGTTACTACGAGAAGAACAGCAATGCTCTGATGCTTCTGGAGGGTCAGGGGCTCGAACAAGAAGAAGGCGAAGGAGGCGGTGGGGTCTCGCTGGATGTGAACAGGAACGAGAGCCTGACGCAGCACGAGATGGCCCTCCTGGAAGAGGAGCTGCGCCACCTGGAGTTCAAGTGTCGTAACATCCTGAGGGCGCAGAAGATGCAGCAGCTGAGGGAGCGCTGCATGAAGGCGTGGCCGCAAGAGGAGAAGAACGGAGCGAGTGGACTCGGAGCCGGACGGTTGGACGGGAGTTTGGTCGACGAGGAGCCGTGCCACCACGCGCTGTCGGACATTAACGAGCTCCCAGAGAGGGAACGCTCGGATAAGGACAGCACGAGCGCCTACAACACCGGAGGGGAAAGCTGCAGGAGCACTCCTCTGGTCAACGATCAACACCCGTCACCCTCCACTCAGAGTCTGGAGGGAGGAGAGCCTCTTGTCCCTGCGACAGGTGGGCCTCTTCCAGCCTCTGCAAGGCACAAAGAGAGGGGGACGAGGGGCGACAAGACTCAAGCAAACCTGAACCAAACGTACTCCCCGCACTCTCACAGGAAGCGAGCCGACGCTAAGACATCCAGCCCAGGAGTTAAGGTCGGGTCTTTGTCCCGGGATCGAGGAACCAGACGGGGCTCAGATGGAGAAGTCAAACGTAATCTCAAACCCACAGGTGAGAGGTCTGGAGGATACAGCGCTGAAAACAGCCCCTACCTATCCCGCCGTGACACCAAGCCCCAGCAGCACTACCTGAGCTGCATGCAGTTGCGGTCGCCCTCCGCCTCCGAGCAACTCATGGATACCTGGGGCGACGACAGCCCGATGAGTTTGGGAAGCACCTGTAAAGACGTCGCTCAGGTGCCCTGGTCCCCTCCCCCTCCCCCGCTGCCGCCTGCCTCGCCTCGCATGGAGTGGAAGGTGAAGATCCGCAGCGACGGGTCTCGTTACGTGGCCAAGCGTCCGGTGAGGGATCGCCTCCTGAAGGCCCGCGCCATGAAGATCAGAGAGGAACGCAGCGGCATGACGACTGACGACGACGCCGTGAGCGAGATGAAGATGGGGCGCTACTGGAGCAAAGAAGAACGTAAACAGCAGCTTCAGAAAGCCCGCGAGCAAAGGAGGCGTCGGGAGTTCATGATGCAGAGCCGATTGGACTGTTTGAAGGAGCGTGATAGAGATCAAGGAGGTGGTGGAGGTCAGCAAGGGGAGACCCAGCAGCAAGAGCCCACCACCATTTTGGAACTGTGCCACCGCAGAAGCATGAAGAAGAGGAGTCGCAGGATCATGGACAACTGGATCACTATTCAGGAGCTGCTGGCCCACGGGAGCAGGTCTGCGGACGGGAAGAAGGTCTACAACCCCCTGCTGTCCGTCACCACCGTCTGAGATACGACGGGAGGCTGAGAGTAACAAAGAGATTGAGTCAATTCAGTATTCATATGCAGAATCTGCAACGGGACAAGATTTTGGTGTGGGACGTGTTCCAAGAAGTAATGACCGGTGACGTTAGAGCAAGCTTTGGTCGAATACAAGCTAACAGTTCATGTAAGAAGGGAAATATGCTAAATGTGTTGGACTAAAAAGGCAATCTTGCAACCCAGCGCTTATCGTCTGACAAAGATTTAGCTTCAAATTGGACTGTAGTTTGACTACTTGTACAGTAATGGTCATTGTCTGTTGAATGCAACTTCCTTCTTACGTCTCAAGTTGCCAATTGGACAGTAAGTAACGAAAAGCACCTGGAAAAGGACGTTTTTGCACGGAAACCAGTTGTTGACACTCTCTAGTTACCCCAAGAGGCTTTGTGTCTTCAGAGCAATATCTGATGGGTTTCGAGATTGCTGAGAAATATGTGTTTTGATCGAGACTATTGGAAGAACACGAGCTGCTTTTAGTCAAACTTGGCACGAAAATGTATTTTGCAGGCAAAGAGGTAATATAAAGAAGCACACATTAGGCCCCAACCTAAACATTTGGAGGGAGCTAATGACGGGAACTGCCAGAGTCAAAGCACACATTTACAATCTTCTAGATTCAAAACTGCAGATGCTTTACATAAATGCAGATTTACAAAAGCCACGCGATCATTTTTGAATGCGCTGAATCCATTTCAACCATATGAATGGACTCAGGAAAGGTTTTCCAGACGTTTTCACAAAGCTTTACCTCTCCTCTCACACGGAAGGACTGTGATCGCTTTATCTTTCACAGAAACTTGAACCAGCTTTTCCGATTTGAATGTCAAAGTCGATGCACAAAACAAGAAGAGGAAAGACGAGCATTTGAAACAACACATTCAGAGGGTTTAGAAATCATCGCTCGAGTTCTGTCTTCCTATATAAAAGGAGAGATGGCACCCCCTGCGGTTTAGCCATTAGAGGAGCGTTGCACAAAAGTAGTTTATGCAGGCCTCTACATTTGTATGAAGGAGAGAATAGAGGAACATCTAAAGTGGGGCTGAGAACAATGTGAACACGAGCAAAGAGCCACTTCTGTGCCATAAAACTGTATATTTAGAGTCCGTTTGCTGAAGGACATTTTTCAAAAGGACATTGTGTGCCGGTTGATGTAGTTAAATCGTCTTCATTCTTGTAGTGTTCATGTACAAATGCTCTTTTAGGCGCTTTCACACCGGAGTACTTTTCCCGTTTAGTTCTGATAGTTCCTGAGATTTTACGTTCACACCAAAAAGAGAACTTAGTTCATGAGAACTTTTACACTACAATAACTTATGGCAACACAAAAAAAAACATGAGCGCGATCAGAGTTTAGTGATCAGGAGGTGTCGGCGTTCTGGCGATTTACATTGGGAGTCCCAGCAGCTTCTACTGACGCCAGTCCCCAACTCCGGGGACTTCCGGCCGGGGACTTCGGGTGGCAGTATAGAGAGGCGAAGTCCCGCCCATCTACTTCCGGCCCATGGGACCTTATTTCGGAAAAATTATGTATTGAAGTCAATGGGGAGAGAAAACGTATCTTTCGATCCCGTTTGAATTGTGCCATGAATTCCACATGTGATGTTTGTCAATCTTAAAAAATAATTTCCATGTCAAAAAAAGTCACAGTTTGTCCTAAAACTGTTGAAATATAAGACTATGAAAAATACGCAACTAGAAAGACTACAAATCCCAGAGTCGCGTAAGTGAGTATGTTAGTTAGCATTACAGCCTTGTCATTTTTATTAGCCTTAACATGAAGTAACATTAAGTAACCCAAAATGTTAAACAGTAAGAGTAGTAGTCATATTTCGTGAACCCTTTGAAGAGTACTGTCACACCGGTGTGATCATTCTATAATACACCGTTTAAGCCCGGGGGAGACATGCTAACGCTAACGCTACATTAGCATCAGCGATCTTTTTCTACTTCATGCTATCTGCACAAATGGTTAACATTGAACATTGAAAAGATCAGGCAGTTCAGGCAGAATCGAAGGCAGGGAGGCAGCTTTGCATGATATTCTTCTGGACGTGTTTCATTGTGGTGATAGTGATTTTTTGGCAAGACTGTAGCGACGGCCATCTTGGTGACGTGTGTTGTTATGCGAGATCAGAGATATAGTTCATTGAGCGGTTTCAAAAGTGTTACTTCGCAGTTTTACGGCAAAAACTTTTATTTTTTACATGCAAAATTATCTTTTAAATTGGCAAACATCATGTGTAATTCGTGGCACAATTCAAACGGGATTGAAAGATAATCTTTCTCTCTCCATTGACTTCAATACATAATTTTTCCGAAATAAGGTCCCATGGAGGTCCACCGGAAAGGGAGGGACTTCGCCTCTCTATACGCCGTGAAGTTGTTTGCGGCCTGCCAGTAAACCCAAAGCAGAAGAAGTGACGTCAGCGGCTTCATTTGCGTAATCTTTCCTCAGGGAACTTATTCCGGTGTGAACGCGATCGGCTCTTAGTTCCATGGGGGTACTAAGTGCTGGGAACTAAGTACGGCAAAGTACTTGGTGTGAAAGCGGCTTTTGTTTTGATACAGGACGGCATTGTCTCACCACAGATGCTTTTTGATAACGACGAGCTGAGCGGTGCCTTTCTTTCAGGCAGACTTCACTGTAGAGCACAACTTTCAAACAATTGAAAAAAGGCTGAAGGTACCGAGCTGAAGCACGGACAAAATGACGGGCGTTTAGTCTTACTTTTTTGGAGAAAGGCACAGTGTGTCAAACAAAGCACAGAAAACATTTGATTTTTCATTCATAAAAAGGTACATTGGTACGTCGGCTTACTGAAATATAAGCGCTACAACGGGCCAACACATTGAGGAAAAACGCACTTTGAAAAACGATGCAGAAAAATATGCAAATTAAGAAACATTTTTACCAACTTGCCAACATGTGCACAGCATTTAGAAAAATCGTTCACCAACCTTTAGTGTCCCTGGTGTCCGTTGTGTTTTGAGCTTCTTGGAGCATATGTTTATTTGCATATGCAGCGTTTGGCGGTGAAGAGGTTTCTTCATTTACATGTTTTGGCAAATTTGTGTTTTATTTTTGCATTTCTGTTTTAAGCTGCAGCGTGTTTCTCCGAATGGAAGTGTTTTTGCGCCGATGTACAATTGCCATTTAAATGAAAACCATCAAATCTTCTTTTTTTTTTTACTTGCAAAAAGCTTCTTCCAGACAAAGACGCTTTGGTCAGTATGCACAATAATGTATTTCACTGTCGACTGTGAACAAGCCTAGTTCATTGGAAATCAAGACTCATTTTTGCAAATTAAATCCCAGTTAAATGCTTCATTGTCAGCGGATTTTTCGATACTTTTCCTGTATTTTTTTTTTTTAACTCAAAACAGATGATTTTGCTTATTAAAAGTGCTCTAACAGCAAACATACCTATAATGAACAACAGCCAATAATGGGGTATTTCTAAAACCCTGTGAAGAAAAGCTGATTTTTTTATTTGGCTTATATGCATGTTTGATATTGAGGCTGAAATGTTTTTCTTTCCATGTATTTTAAGCCTTTAACATTCTGTAATTGTGGATGTGTCTTTCTATGAACTTGCTTAAAAACTCAAAGCAAACATGGTGTATTTGTTCAATATTGTGACGTTTGTTGTGTGTCGGCCATTTTCCAGTGAAAGCTTTTCCAAATAAATGCTGTGATGATTAAATACATTTGTTTGATGTCCTTAATTATACATTTTTTTAAAGGGGACCTATCATGCAAAATGCACTTTTTGATGTCTTTCATACATAAAGATGTGTCCCCGGTGTGTCAGGGAACTCACGCAGCGTCAGAAAATAAAACCCTCTCTCTTTTCCTCCGTACCCAGATCTCTAAAAACGGAGCAACAACGGAGCTGATCCAGATTTGCGTCAGATGACGTAATATCTGAAATGTGGACCCACGGGCCAATCAGAAACGTTGCTATCAGAAACAATGCCCGACTGTTTTGGACGTAATATGGTCGGTGTTTACATTAGCATCGCTAACACTCAGAGCTAACCTGTACTGGAGAGCATGTGTGTGAAGAAGCAGGAAGTAAAAAGGAACTCACCTTGTGGTATAACCGGCAAGAGAGAAAGCCTTTGAGCTCCATACTGTTTCAGAGATAATCCTTGATAATCCATGATATGGAGTTTCATCACGGCAGCATTTAGTTTAGACGGTAGCTGCCGGGTCCCGCATGAGCTCAGACCCCTCCTTTTTTTTTTTTTTTTAAAGCTTTATACCCCAAATCATCACTTTTGAAACAGGAAGTGAAATAGAGGGATATGAGGCATCGCTAGAATGGGTGATCTGTTTGGTATTTTGAGCAAAACACTTCATAGACATGTTTTTTATTTTTATATATCCGAGACCTATGCTATTGCCTAAAAATAGCATGATGGATAGGTGACCTTTAAAGCATTTTTTTATGAGAAATAAGGAGTCAACATATCCTAAACAATTCTAAACCTTTATTTTTCTAACAAGAGTGAAAAGAAACAAAGGCAACATTTAAATGAAAAGTTTATACACAAACTCATGACGACTGCGTGTCTGAAATATCAATAATAATAATAATAATAATATTTGAAACCAGGAAACAAAATGAATTGTGACAAAGTGAGTTACAGTGAAGTTACCTTAATGTTCAAAGAGAGATAAAGAACGAGGTGGGCGGGGGGGGGGGAATGATAAGGAATAAAATACGGAGTCAAAAGGATGGGCGCTTACAAAAAAAAAGGAGAGGGGGGAAAGGAAAGGAGGAGACAGCCAGAGGTACAGATATTAATTCTGGGAAAGTAGCACCAAAAACACTAATGCCTGTTTTTAACACTTCCCAAAATGTTCTCAGTTTATTCAAAAAAAATGCATGTCCCCTCAAAAACAGCGTCAAACACAAGATTCAATACAGCTAAAAAAATACAAGTGTAACCACGGTTCTGTTGATTTTAAGGATCAGCAGTAAAACTCCTTGGCTGCGGGGTCCAAACTCACAACTCGGACTAAATAGCTCATCCGAAGTCATGATGAACTAACTTTTAATACGGCTGGGATAACGAAGCATACTGACCGACCTCTGAGACCCCCCCACCTCAGTCTAACATGGGTCCAGGGAGTAACGTTTTGGGGGGAGATATGGCGGTGGAGTGTAGAATAAGTCGTGGCTCTGTTAGGTGGTGTTATCTCGAAGTTCAAGGACATACTCGCTTGAGAATTCAAACAAGCGCACAACTCTAGCCCGGACGGTAGAGTGTATGCAATTACTATCTGTTTTTATCCTTATTTGGGTTATTGATAGTTCTCGTGTACGAAGTTCCATTGTGGTTATACTAAAACAGTTTGTCTATGTCTTTCGTGATGCTTTTGTAGTTCAGAAGTCTGATATTGTTGGTGTAATCCAACCAAAGGAACGAAATGTTTTTATCGGTAACCAGAACGAGGACGCAGTGCGTACGTTTCGGTGGAGGACACACTCAACACATCTAATTCGTGTGCCCCCCCACAATCGCAGGTCTCTCTCGAACAAATGTCGGCCGGTGTGTCCGGAAATTTGTTCAAATCCCGTAGGTTGATACAAATTACTATTGTGACAAGTTGTTTGATTATTGACATACCTTTTACCCCTAGGTTTGACTCTGATATACCGTACTAATAAATGAGAATTACTAATAAAGCCCAGTGTAAGGAGAGCGGTCGTATCCCGGTGTGTGAATTTATTAGTTCATGTCTAAGGACCTTTCTGTTGTTCCTGGATGAGCTTGTTCGCTGCGCTCGTCTACCTACCCCGACCCTAATTTGTTAATTTGCCTAAGTAGCTTAGTATAAGTCAAACTTTATTGTAGCTGGGTAAGCGATATCTGGTGATCAGAACGGATCGGGATGACATTATATCGCTGGTCACTGCCGAACATACGCACTACGAACATTGTCAGTGTAAAGTCATGGTTCACAATGGCCTTACATTGAGTATATCGCCGAACTATACCTTTGTAGTTTTTGAATGACAGATGTGTCGTCTCTTGAATAAAATGTAAAACAAGTAAAATACTATTAATAGTGTGAAGTTTCTACAAAATCCTTTTGGATAAGGTAAAAAGTTGGACGTGTGTCACTCTGTTTACAACGTCTTCTTGGGTAAAACACCTGGCTAGGTAGTTGGCGGCAACGGCGAAAAGTTTAAAATCGAATCTTTATGCTATGTCAACCAACAGCCGTAATTGTAGATTTTAGATTTATAGCATGACACCTACAAAACATAAAATGACAATTCGATCGAGTTAGGCAAAAATCAGTTTTAGGATAGGTCAAATTTTAGATTAAAGATTTGAGGTTTTGTAAGTAGTGTGAAAAATCTACAAAACTTCACCATTAACGACTACCATTCGTGTACTAAACACTCCAGGTGTCACTTCAGGAACGAGGAAAGTTGATTTTTTGCATTAATTAAGTAGAAAGTAGGTTTCAGTCGTAAACACGCGTTTAAACT
The DNA here is from genome assembly GCF_000735185.1 of Notothenia coriiceps. Taxonomy (NCBI): domain Eukaryota; kingdom Metazoa; phylum Chordata; class Actinopteri; order Perciformes; family Nototheniidae; genus Notothenia; species Notothenia coriiceps. The sequence goes on from NW_011334532.1 coordinate 9,630, forward strand.
TCTTTAGGGTAAGCGCGCGTAAGACTCTATATTCGGCAAGTTTGTTTCCTTACCCTTTTTGACTGCCTTTTTGGGACTTTTATTTTTTAACGATGGCCTTCGCCTCCCGGGGCACTTTTTTTTTTTTGTTCTTATGTAAAATAGTTCTTTGGAACGGTCTTCGTTTTCGTTTTTTACGAAACAAGAAAAAAAACTTGTTCCTATAGTTGGCCTTCTTAACCGTTTTGACTTAATGCCTTTTTTTTTATTAAAAAAAAAAAAGGAAAACCTCAGGTAAAAAAGGGGAATTTGACTTGTTCCTTTTAAAAAAAAACCAATGGTAAAAAAAAATACAAAAAAACAAAGGGAAGAAAGAAAAAACGGTACAAATTACTTTTAGTGTACAAGAAAAATTACATTTTTTAAAAAAAGGAAGAGACAACAAAATTCTTTGTCAGGAAAAAAGTCGGTTTGAAAAAAGGTTAAGTCGAAAAAAATAAACTTTAATTTTGCACTTTTTACCCTCTTTTGTGTTAAAAATGCAAAAATTTTTAATTTGCCGGAAAAACATAAACAAAAAAATGTCGGGATTCAGGCCGAAAGAAAGCAACTTGAACAACCTGAATTTACTCCTTTCCTTTTTTAATGTTTTTTGTTCGTTTTTGAAATTTCCGTCTGATCGAAAAAACGAAAATCGAAAAAAAACCATTAATCGTGGAACGCAAAAAAAAAAGGAAAGAAATTGGGAAAAAAACCCAAAATCTACTCCTTCCTTGGGAAAAAAAAGTACCCTATTGTTTGCTCCAGCTTGTTCTCTGGTTTTTCGTTACTCTTTTCTTATCTGGGAAAATTTTCCAGAAGTTAAAGTTGTGTTCTGTAAATTTTGGAAAAGAACACCCCCTTTTTTTTCCGTCGAGGCGGGTAAAAAAAGTTCTAAGTTTCCAAAAGAAAAATAAAAAAAAAGTTTGATTGTATCGATTTGTGCATTAAAATAAACAAGCAAAACTTTTTAAGAAAATTTTTTTTCCAGGTTGGGTCCGTGAAAAAAAAAAGAGGGTTGTTTAAAAAAGCGGTTGTGTCATTTATTGTCTGTTAATGCTTCGTTTTCTTTTTGTTATAATTTTTTCAATAATGATGTAAAAATTTTTCATTTTTGGTAAAAAAAAAAAAAAAATTTTTTTGTCAAAAACAGGTTTTGTTGTGACAGCAACGAACCCTACGGACAAAACAAAAAAAAGAAACAATTGGAGAGACCACATGTTTAATAACAGTATAGCAGCAAAACGTAGCAGGTTACACAACCTTATCTCTATTCACGTCCTATAACACTGTTAGTTTAATGACCATATAAATTAAAAAACATTTTGTACACTCACGATATAAAAAACAGCAAACAGTTTGGTTACATTGGCCGATGTGGATAAAGGGCGAGCTAAACGTGCGGAGGAATTTTAGCGGATGGCACATAATATCAGTGTATGTGTCTTATTGTGTTATAGTAAGTAATTTCAATATATATATATAATAATAAGGTGCGCAATGGTAAAGAGAGGAAATGTGTGTTATAGAAGATCTTCAAGAAGATTTGAGTGTCGAGGAGATAGTTCACGTCATATCAGAAAAAGACACGATGAAGGTGTAAGTCACAAACGGTGCGCACTTATGATAAAAAATACGGGGACGTTTGTTCGAGGTTGAGTCTGCACAATCTGAATGTTGTGGCACGCCAAATTTACAAACAAAAAAAATTTAATTTTGTTTGAAGAAAAAGGGACACTTTTTGGTCGTTTTTAGTTTCTGTTGCACTGTATCAGTAAAAAAGTTTCTCCCTCCTTCCTTAGCTTTCTTGTGTATTTGGTAAACACCCGTTTGTTTTGACAACGAATACACGCAGATTATCGATAAAGCAGAAGTGTAGATCTGTCATATATCGAGTTACGACAGCGAGTGGCCGGAAATCTGACATGATCATAGTGTATCGCGAAAGTCTGTGTGTGTGAAAAGTTGAAGTTTGAATTTGCCACGCGAGGCTCGCGTGCATGGCCGTCACTAGATGTCGTCACCCAAAAGTTGGTCAGCCGTGCTACCCTGTTTGACAGAGCGAGAGCATTTACAACCAGCAGAGTGGCCCACGCGAGAGCAAGACAGGAGAGCAGTGGTGAGAAGAGCCAAGGTTGAAAAATGAAAACGCGCGCATGGACAGAGTGAGAAAGAGGCCGGAGGTCGAAAAGGACGACTCGGGGCGGCGAATTTCCACCCCGCAGGCGCCTGGCCGTATCTCGGTATCTCAATTCCACGCCTGACATTGGACATTTAGGTATCTAATCCTCCAGGGGGATCAGCCGGCGAATCGACATTCTTTAGGTATCTAAGTCGGGCGGTGTCAATATTATTGCGGTGTCCGCAGCTTTTTACGTATTTTTCCGCACCGACATATTCAGGCTTTAATGGCCATTGAATTTAAGGTTTTTATGGAATTTAAGGTTTTTATATGAAATTCATACGGTTTTTATGAATTTCTTATGTTTATATGATTGTTTACATAGTTTTTATATGTCAATAATCAAAGTTTGTATGGTCGTTCACTATGTCTAGTCACATGTCAAGCAGTTGCTGAAAATTCAATGTACTTTTGCTTCTCCATGCTCTGCTCGACTTTTTTATCTTAAGCTATTATTTAATACTACTTTTCCTGTTAGATATAACATATAGCAACTACTCTGCTACACTCCAATTATCAACTGACAGCTGTTCCATTGCGTCAATCTTTAGGTTCACCACTGATGCAGAATTCTACATACCTTCACTAGAATTATTCGCAGAATGTTAAACTTAAGTCCTAAAGAGCGTATATGAGGTTAACTTCTCACTAGAGGGATTCCCAGCTACAAAGACAATAGACTTTGAATAAAGATCATTGAATTAAGTCCAACAGACGAGTGAAGTGGTATAGAGGACAAAGAGGAAGAGACTAACGCCCCTCGCCCCGGTTGAGAGGGGCGAGAGACACATCGTTCCTAGCAGCCTGATTAGAGGGGGAGGACACGTCTTTCTCCGGCCTGGATTGAGAGGGTGGAAGAGAGTAGGGATTAGGGGGAGGAGACAGACGCTGCCCGGATTGAGAGGGGGGAGAGAGG
>NW_011334532.1:14597-18988 GCF_000735185.1 Notothenia coriiceps
TTTTTAAGAGTAGTAGTACTGTTAAAAAACTTAACGATACCCGTCCCTAGATATTACACAAGTAAAGTGTTAAGAGAGTGAAAGGTTGCTTTACGAATTTCAACACTTGATGCTGTCACCGTGATTCCAATTTCAGAAACCTGTATTTGCAAAACTGAATTGGTTTGAAGAGCGGAAACATTTTGACTAAAAGTTGACTAAAATGTTATGATTTTTTATCGACTAAAACTAGACTAAAACTAAGAAGGATAAAAAGGACTAAAATGTGACTAAAACTAACAATCATTTCCATTTAAAGACTAAGACTAAATCAAAAATAGCTGACAAAATTAACACTGATAGAGATCAGACACACAAGTAACGATATATACAGACATGCTGACAAATCAAAATCTCTGAAATGTACAGTTCTTGTGTGTTGACTTCCCACCTATCTTGTTTCCTTCCTCCTGCTCCAGTGCCTCCTTCACTCTGTTGGCCCAGGAGTCAAAGGACTCTGAGCGGACCTTTAATCTGTGTAACATGGCTAACAGCTCGTCCAGGGTGTATCTGTATCTGCAGGGTGACGGGGAAACATGAGGGAGTTAACACCGACACTTGAGATCAAACTAGAAAGAAAGCATTTGCACACCGCTGTTCGGGAGAAGCGTACCTGAGGTAGAGTTTTTCCGTGGGGCAGTTGCACAGGTCCTGAGTGTGGTAGAGACACACGAGGCGCTCGGGACAGTTGGAGCAGGCGAGAGCGGAGAGGAAGCAGGTGGTTTTACCTGTATCGCACTGACGCTCGTCGTCGGGCAGAAGCTCAAACGCCTCACGCTCGGCTTCAGTGATGCCCTGCAGGAGCAACACAGATTATAATCAGTCAGAGTTTCAAAAGTGCTGATTTTGGGCATGAAGCTTTAAAAAATAGAAAAAAAAGGAGGGGTCTGAGCTCATGCGGGACCCGGCAGCTACTGTCTAAACTAAATGCTGCCGTGATGAAACTCCATATCATGGATTATCAAGGATTCTCTCTGAAACAGTATGGAGCTCAAAGGCTTTCTCTCTTGCCGGTTATACCACAAGGTGAGTTCCTTTTTATTTCCTGCTTCTTCACACACATGCTCTCCAGTACAGGTTAGCTCTGAGTGTTAGCGATGCTAATGTAAACAAAGACCATATTACGTCCAAAACAGTCGGGCATTGTTTCTGATAGCAACGTTTCTGATAGGGCCGTGGGTCCACATTTCAGATATTACGTCATATCGGACGCAAATCTGGATCAGCTCCGTTGTTCCCCGTTTTTAGAGATTTGGGTACGGAGGAAAAGAGAGAGGGTTTTATTTTGGGTACGGAGGAAAAGAGAGAGGGTTTTATTTTCTGACGCTGCGTGAGTTCCCCGACACACCGGGGACACATATTGATGTATGAAAGTGCATTTTGCATGATAACAGATAAATTCCTAAAGTAGGGATGAAGCAAATAGTTTGAAGCTGCATTCATAACCGTGGCTTTTGTATTATAAATAAACATTAAATTGAATGTTTTGCAGCTTTTTTTTGCATGTGTATTCATACCATGTTACACTGTTTTTTTGCAAAGTAGCATATACAAAACCATCTAAACAATAAGTATTGCATTATTTTTTTAAATGAATTCCAGTAGTGGCCGTGTAGACATCATAAAAAAGTGGTGGAACCTTCATAAGAAGCCTGTATAGAAGCTTTCACTACAGCCCTATAATATAAATAAACAAATGGCGCAATTCCACTGCAGCGCGTAGCACGGTTTAAGCGTGTCGTGCCAAACCCGGCCCGTTTATTTATTTTTTTGCTTTTCCACTAGGGGTAGTTCTGGGCCAGGGCTACTTTTTCACCTTTTTTCTGGCCCTCCAAAATCCAGGTTCTTCCCGGGCTGAATAAGCTAAACTAGTGACGTAAACACTCTCGACTACTGATTGGTCAGAGAGAATCGCTGGCAAGGGGGCTACAACTACAACAAGATGAACATATTTGACCGTGATTTAATTGTAATACACGTTTCAAAATGATGCCGAAGTAACAACATACTGATACCGGTTAGACTAACGCAGTATATGCTCCGACCGTCCACACTCACAACAACGGCCTACAGACATAAATAAACCAGCGACTGTATTCTCATGACACAGACAGTCTGTGGTTTGTACTTGTTTAACTTTTGTCTAGTTCCTGAACAGATATGAGGAGCTGTGAGCTCTGAGGTGCTAACAGCTAATGTTGGTTTTGTGGTTCTCATTGAAGATGACGTCACGGCTCCACCTACACTGCGTTACTATAGTTACTACCCCAGTTCCTAAACGGTAATGGAAACGCTGCATAAAGTGAGCCAGGCCTACCAAGGATACGCTCTACCTGCTCTTAAGACAAATCGCTTTTCAAAATCATTCATCCCCTCTGCACTCAAACTTTTAAATTGTTGATAGTTTTTTTTTAACTTGATTATTTATTTACCTATTTGTTGTGATGCTATGAACTATTTATGGTGTAAATTGGAATGATCCACATCCAGGTGTGCTTTCTCCCTGTATGTTCCTGCCTGTGTACATGACATGCGCTGCTCATAACCAATTGCCCCTTGCAGGATTAATAAAGTCATTGATTGATTGATTGATTGATTGATTGATTGAATACGGTGTATTTCTGTGTCTCACCCGTTCCATGAGTCCCTTGCGCAGCTTCCTCTCCTCCTGGACGATGCTGAACATTTCGCGGTGCGTCGCTGCTGCCAGGTTCAGGTCCAGCTTCTCCGGCGTGGCGGCCATCTTACAGGTGAGCTCCTCGTGGGAAAACACACAATACCTCCGGAGGCGCCGGTAGTGATCGATGCAGGAGCGACCGGCAGGCAGCTGAGAGAGAGAGAGAGAGAGAGCGAGGAGAGAGAGAGAGAGAGGAGAGAGAGGAGAGAGAGATCAGTATGTAGTAATGTGAAAAATGCACTGGTGGAATTTAACTATGAACAACTACGGTGCTAAAATGCACATTTGAGGAACTTTAAAACGGCTACTGGACGACAAAAAGGTCGTACATCCTACATTTATCTAACAGCTTTAGCTTCTGGTTAAGCTTCAGCGTTTGTGTCTTTATTAACACTAATACACGTATGTATATATTGTAATAAACACATTTAAAATACATTATATTGTCGTTATTTTTAATATATTACGATGTGCCACTTGTACTTTAACTCCAAATGTTTATATAAATATGCAGGTTTTTTTTTCTTATGTATACATCATCTTTTTATTTTATCTCCTTAATGCACAATTTAACTAATTGTGTTTGTTTGAATATTTATATTTGATCTTTTTATAGTATTTTATTCTACGGAGCACAAAAGTTTATAATATATGTTTTTTTATAAATTAAAATGACTTCATAGCAAAGCAGTTTAGTCCATTCATCAATTAGCCGATAGAGAAAACATTTTGTCTTTATTTGAGATGTTTCTGTAACGTGTAATGGGCTCTTTGTTTAACACAGTAACTATATTTTGATGATTACTTTGACTTAAGTAAATCTTCCGATCATTCAGGAGTATTTTTACAGTTAAGTAGAAAATGTAAAAACTTCATCAAATATCTGAAAAAGTGTGTAAACTTGAAACAGCCGTACCCAGTCTGCAGTGCAGAAGTTAACAGCTTCAGCAAAGTTGTATCCCTGATTGAAGCCGCTGTGGTACGCTCTGGGGAACGTGATGACGAACTCTCCCGCACACTGGTTCGTACGAACAACCTGCAGATCAGAAACACACGTCAATCAAAGAGAACTTTCTTTACTAACCATATTTAATAATAATAATAATAATAATAATACATGGGAAGACGCTTTACATAAAATCAGAAAAAAAACTGTACAAAAACCATGAACAGTATTCCTAATCTAAGTGTGAGTAAAGTGGGGGGGTGAATAAGTGAGTGCCGGATTTTCAGATGTGACCGGGAAGGGAGTTCCAGAGGGAGGGGGAGGCTGCAGCAATATTACTTCTGTTATATTGTGTGTGTCCGTGTGTGTGTCCGTGTGGTGTGTGTCCATGTGTGTGTCCGTGTGTGTGTCCGTGTGTGTCCGTGTGTGTGTGTGTCTTTCCGTGTGTGTCCGTGTGTGTGTGTGTGTCCGTGTGTGTGTGTGTGTGTGTGTGTGTGTGTGTGTGTGTGTGTGTGTCCGTGTGTGTGTGTGTCTGTGTGTGTGTGTGTGTGTGTGTCCGTGTGTGTCCGTGTGTGTGAGACTGACCGGTACGCCGTGAGACATGAGGATGTTGGGGTTCATGATGGTGACCAGCTGGTGCAGGAGGTCAGGCTGATACTCAAACAGCTCCGGGGTCGAGACTTTAAAAAATAAGTTCTGTCAAGGGACCCTTACTAATGTGTATCAGAC
>NW_011334533.1:0-6616 GCF_000735185.1 Notothenia coriiceps
CTTGTGAGAGTGGGAGTGCGGGTGAGATCATGGTGCCTGCAGGCTGTGCTCAATGAAACAACAGCAGGATTGAGGCTGTGTGTGTCATATCATGTGTATGGTGTAATAAATGCCCACCCCGGGTTATAATTTTGGACGTTCTGCCTCTGCCTCCTTGCTTGGTCGGGCCTCTCAACGGTCAGTCTCACAGTCTGCATTACCAACATGCCCAGCAATTTGAGTAAATGAAAGTACATTATTCCTGATAAAAAGTTTAGTAGCTATTAAATGGAAGTAGGTGAAGTTATTTGATGCCTGTAAATACATAAAGGCATATAACATGGGTAACTAGTTTAGCATGTTACTGTAGATGTGCTTTAATATTACTTTTAACCTAACCAACTTGCCCAGCAATTGGTGTACATTTGATGTAAATGAATATACATTATTCCTGATTAAAAGTTAAGTAGCTCTATAAAGTAAATGAAATGAAATTGTTGGAAGATCTGTAAATACATGCAGGCTATAAAAGCTAGTTTAATATGTAGGCCTAGCTGTGCTTTGATATGATTTGTGTGCCTTACCAACATGCCCAGCAATTTGTGTCAATGTGATGTATACTACTGTACATTATTACTGATTAAAAAAAATAAAGCAGGCAAGTAGAAACAATAGGCGCGTTCACACCGGAGTACTTTTCCCGTTTAGTTCCGTTAGTACCCCTTATGCCGCGTTCACACCGAAAAGAGTACTTAGTACCGGGAACTTTTACCCCCATTTTTAGTGCGTGCTGAGAGGTGGTACTTTCCTGGGGGAAAAAAGTGCCCCAGTTCTGATTGGCTGGGCGAATTCCAAAAAACCACGCCCCGTAAAACTCTGAAATGTTTTGTAGAGCCGCCATTTTATTATCCTCGCATTAGCATTATTAGCATTAGCATTCGCCCAGCGCACAAACGCAGAGAGACTAACTTATGGCAACACAAAATAAAACATGGGAGCGGTGGAGATGAGGAGGTGTCGGCGTTCTGGCGATTTACTCGGAGGGCCCAACTCCGGGGACTTCCGGCCGGGGACTTCGGGCGGCAGTATAGGCCGTGAAGTTGTTTGCGGCCTGCCAGTAAACCCAAAGCAGAAGAAGACGAAGTGGCGTCAGCGGCTCATTTGCGTAATCTTCCCACAGGGAACTTGTTCCGGTGTGAACGCAATCGGCTCTTAGTACCATAGGGGAACTAAGTGCTGGGAACTAAGTACGACAAAGTAATTGGTGTGAACGCGGCTATTAATGTGTCCAATCAGTTCAATCTGGGCTCAAGTTCATTTCTTCCATTGGAGGGGTAAGTACTCAAAGTTGTACACTCAAGCTTTAATAAAGTAAAATACATAAAGAAAAATGAAGTCACACTGAAGAAGTGTTTAAACAACCCTTATTGATTTTGATAGCTGATATACATCGCCAGGTTTACATTGCTTCTAAACAATTACAATCCTACCAAACGTGTTAAAGACATTCCCAACATAACTAAAGCACTTATTTATTAATTAAATATCGTAAATCCTGCGATGATAACTACATTTGTTGACCTTCATAGATATCCACCTCCTCGTTTTTCTAGCTAGAAGTCTTATTCTCCATTGCTAGCTTATTGTCTTTACTGTTTATTTCAGTGTACTACTTTGTTTGACAGCCGCAGTGCATAATTAATACATTTCTCAATATGAGTAGAGTTAGCCAGAATGTATAATTGTGTCTGTTGTGCCCTGGAAGGAAACATTTTAAAGCCCAATCATAAGGAATACAAGCATATCAAGTACATTCAACACCCCTTGCCAATGCATTGTTGATTAGCAGAGTAGGCTACACAGGTAGCAGGATTGTGTATTGTCCATCAACCACTTTAAAAACTCCACAGGGCGTCTTTAATCTGCAATATGTACAACATGTATGAACTGCAAGTGCTAGGCAGTTTAGCAAAGTATTTTTTGTAAACAAATTGTCATGGTTCTCTAAACATTTGTGTCATCAGTTTGTTTCTATCGTAATACAAATTGTGTTATTTTTCATTTCCGAACTGCACATTTACATGAAATTAAATATAGACCCATGTTTATGCACCAGTAAATTAACTCCACTGCTGATCGTGAGTTCTGTATATACACACACAACAGAGGTAATGGATTTTAAAATTATGCTTTTGTTTTAAATAGCTCAAATGTCATTGTTGTGATAGCTTGAAATTGCTGTTTCTATTGCTGGCCAAAGAAGGTGACAGCAGCAGGCATTTATTACTTTTCAGGTAGATTTGAAATGGTTACATTTACCTCAAACAAAAGGCTAATCAAGCAAGCACTTTCAAGGTATCAAAGTACATGGTTTTCATAATCAAACGTTTTATATTGAAGAGGGCTTTAATGTCTGTTATTTCAGGGAAATCACATTGCATTCCCAATGTGTATGAGCTACTTGCAAACACTTGAGCTTAGAAACAGCGTGTTGACCTTTCTCAAGTAGCTTGAAGGCTCTTTAGACCTTTTTCTTGGGAGGTGAAATATAAAGAGGTATCCAGCTGGGTAAACCTCCAATGTCATTAAAGTGCAGCACACCACAGATCGTCACAGAGCAGCATATGCCAGGCTGTTAATACCCAGCACTTTCAGCTACACACAACTCATGGCTGTGTGCCTCCGAAGACTGTTTGCCTAATGAAAGCCAAGCAATGAATACAGTGTAAGTGTATCTGTCCAGCAGTCAGACACAGGATTTGTTAAGTATTTCAAACACCAATAAAAGGTAGATTTCTCCTGAAAATCCATGTTATTTACAATGTGCCTCCATGAATCCAGCATTGCTTTTATACTTATAACAGCAGTTTGGTTTTTGGCAACAGTGCCTATTAAAGGTGACCTATCATGCAAAATGCACTTTTGTACGTCTTTTATACATGAATATGTGTCCCCGGTGTGTCAGGGAACTCACCAAGTGTCAGAAAATACAACCCTCTCTCTTTTCCTCAATACCCAAATCTCTAAAAACGGGGCTGCAACTGATCCAGATTTGAATTATTTTCTACGTCACAGAAGGGGTGCTCCACCTATATGGGCAACTCTCCACCTATCAGGGGAATGTGGGGGCCATTGCCGCTCGAAAGCGTTGGAGACGCTGCAGTACATATGCTAGGCCTGTAAGTGGAGCTGTAGTCTGCCACAAAAGCAGCGAAGAAGACTTCCCGCGCATGGTTGCCATGGTTGCCCTTCTGTTTATTCTCCGCTGTGGCTCTTTTTCTCCCTCCCCGAGGCAAGCGTTTGCTCCTGCTGCTGTTATTCATTGCAATCCCTCGCTCGCTGTAATTCTCTCCGGTTTGCCACCAGCAGATGACAAACACCCACCTCTCCGCCACTTCCAAGGAACGAGGGGACCGTGCGGCAGAGTTTCAGTTCGATTTTTTTTTGCCGGTCAACATGTCCGTTAAAGTTTAAATCTTCCGGACAAAATTAGAAAAGTGCCGGTCAAAGGTCTTCTTTGTTATTTATTGAGCTTTAAAACAAATGAATAATGACTCTATATAATCATATAAGAATAAAACACGGAGCACGGAGATCTCTTTTTCTCCCCCTCTTCTGACAGCCCAGCAGCTGGCTCCCCTCTCCTGCAGGGGGGCGTGGTCAGCTGCAGCTCACAGAATCAGCCCCCTGCCAAAACAGGGCTGGAAGGAGCACATACTGTAGAGCGAAATGAGGCATGGCTAAAATGCAGGATCTGTTTGGTATTTTTTTTTTAAAACTATATTTATATACTTTATATAGGTATGGCCTTACAATATATTGTTCAAATATAGCATTATAGGTCACCTTTAAATGTTTCTAATCTTGACCACCTATTTTCAGCATTTTAGAACCAGACGCTGTTGACTTCTCAAGCATTTCTTAACAAATGTTTTCCCATAAAAGTGTATAGTGTTCTTTCTCAAGGACTAAATAATCAACATAATTATACTCAGTGTAACACTTATTTTGTGGTTGGATGGCGATGCAAGAAATAGAACAGATGTTCAGCTTTTTATGGCAGGCATAAAAGATCGTCTCAAGGAGCTCCTCTTAAAATCAACCCCGAGCCTGTCATACTCCCCTGTGTTCTTTATTGGGAAAGGCGGCAGACTGACAGGAATTTTAATTAGTGGAGCAAATAAACATTCATGTTGTCCAATGACCATTTTTACAGTTGTGTATTTTGGGACTTCCAAATGAAGAATATACAATTATAGGTGATGCTTAAATGACCCATGCCAGGTACAATTAGGGTTGATATCTTAATGTCAATAAAAGCAAATGCTTCTTACCAAGCGTTAACTGTGTGTTGTACACAATCACCCTTACACCAGGCTTCAGCTCAAACTCCACCAAGTTCTGGTTCAGCGCGGTTACAATTACACCGGATACCTGTTAAACACATACAACATGTTATCTACCTTAAAATAAGTCTTGTTTTGCTTTGTGAACAGCAACATTTTTGATTAGATTTCAATTAATAATTTATATTTTCAATAAAGTCCCCCATACCTGCTCTAGCACCTCCTCACTCTTTTTCTTGCCCTCTGATTGGTTCTTGTGGGGTAACAGGAAGAGCTCGGCAGCTGTTGGGACTCCTGGGAACACGGCTACCAGGAGCTGCTCCTCTGGGAAGTCCGAAACCTGGGATAAGGCAGACAAATGCACTGTGAGAGTGATTTATACAAATAACTTAGTCAATGTATGACTTTATTTTGTGCCCATGAAATCAGACAATTACATTCTTCCTGGCAGCTTACCCCCCTGGAGTGGATTATTGTGTGAATGTTATTTATGTATTGCAACATAAGGAAGCACAGCACTCAACAGAGCAGGGGGCTGGTTGTGAACATAATCACATCCCCAGCAGAAGAACTGAGACTCAAGTACACTGCCATAATCAAGAGGGTTCTTTGGAAATATGTTGCAATGTGAAGATTATGGCGTGTGGATGTAGCAGCTAAGTTGAATGCTTGATTCTGGTTGGTCAATTTGGACATTAAGCAGTGCTCTTTTTCGCAGACAGCTGCAAAGGACGCTCTTATCAAGGGAAAATGTGAATATCAATCCACATTAAGAAGTCTGGTCAGTTTAACGTCAACTGTGGCAAAAACACATTTGTTTTTCTTCATCAGAAAACACCATGCAATACTTTTTGAATATCCCTTTTTTATATATATGTATATCTTGAGAGCATGAAAAGTTGGTCTCATGATGGCTGAACGGTCCGCACAGAAAATAAAAAGAGAACAAGAACAGAAAACTAGGAAAGGGAAGAAGTTAGAAGAGGGTTAGGGTTTTGTCAACAGAGAGATCAAAGGAAAAAGAAATACACGAAATAAACACAAACATGAACAGCAGAAGAAAACAGACAGGAAGTAAAATATGAAGTGCTGCACAACCCTCATGTCCAACATTTAAATATAAATAACATGACATGTGAGTGTTGAGAAGCTTAACGGACATAGGAAGGAATGACTGCCTAAATCAGGGGTGGGGAACCTCCGGGCCGTATACGGACCGCGACACCATTTGGTACGGCCCTCGAGGACATTTATAAACACATGCAAAAAAGAAAAAAATGTAAGATATTTAGACCGCAAAAAAATTAAACAAGTGAGTGCCTGTTTTTCCTGGACAAGGTCAGGGTCCTTGAACACAACACAAGCCTAACGTGTCATCATGTGGTATATGTCTCGTCTGAAAGGGGTGCAGTTCTGACGGAGAGCACCAGAACACGGCTCCGGCAGTTCAGAAATTGCAGTACCCATAAGAGGCCGTACACATGCCGCAGTGTTTGCGTGGCTTTGTCTTTAGTTGAAAGCCCAGTGGCGATCTGTTCATCTGTCATACTGATCATACAGTCAATAACTTTGTTGTTATTAGCATCTGGTTAGCTAGCTATGCTAACAAATATAAGAAGCTTTTTCTACAACCAGTGAGGTAAAGGCACATATTTATATCATCATTGACTTCTGCAGCAATGGAGAGCCAGGACTCAGAGAGACACGAGGAGAGTTGGAGCTTTGATGTCAAACACTGATGTTTATTTACAAGTATCGGCCGGAGAAATTCACATCACAAGTCACACAGCCAGAGATTCTGACTGCCCTGGTGGGTTGCCATGTCAAATCTGACCAGCCTATCGCTGATAGACCTTTTAACTAGTTTACAGAGAGTTAATCCACATATTGGGGGATGGTGCGTAAACACCTGGGAACACTGGAGATACTCTTAGGCTGACCGAGAGTTGACCGGTCATAAAACTGAGACCAAGTGCAGCAGCACATTCCTTAAAGGAGATAACAGACGTCAGGGTTCGTGATAAACGTCAACAGGCAGACAGATTAAATATATAGAAGTAAAGACAGAAATAGTCCCTCACAATCATTATAAAAAAATAAGAGAATAAAGTAAAAGGTATAATAAAATACTAGATGACAGTAAAAAAAAAGTTATTAATAAACAAGAATACAGTTTGAAAGGGGAGTGATTTATAAAATATCCATGAAGAAAAAGAAAATCTGTTTACAGTTCTGTTTCATATGGGTGTTGAGAGATGTATCCATAGATCTCCTAATGTTGCTCTCAAAGT